>NC_033796.1:35844300-35894135 GCF_001876935.1 Asparagus officinalis | reverse complement strand
TATGTTATTAAAATATTATATAATATTATAATAAATACGTTATACTATAATTACTAATTAATATTATATAATAATATATTACATAATATTATTAATATATGTTATTAAAATATTATATATATGTTGTTAAAAAATTAATATATGTTATTATATAATATTATTAATATATGTTATTAAAATATTAAAATATGTTATTAAAATATTATATAATAATATATGTTATTTATATAAAAATATAATATGTTATACTATAATTACTAATTAATATTATATAATAATATATGTTATTAAAATATTATATAATATTATAATAAATATTTTGTACTATTATATAATATAGTATGTGATATTGCATAATAATATATAATAAATATCATAAAATAAATTATACATATAAATTAAACTATAATACTATTTTATTTTATTACATGATAATATATAATATAATATATTGAATATATTATTACTTTATATTTTATATATCATGTCATATATTTATAATATAATTAGCATGTATTAGTTTAAGTAATACAAAAAGGTTTGAAAACTATCTCAATTGCCTTCAAAGTGGAACAAAATTGTTCCAATACGGGGGATGGGGTAAATTTTTACTATTGGGATAAAATTTTTGTATATGATTGGGGTAATTTTATCCCAAGTGGTGAAATTATCTCACTAGTGTTCTAAAAAACCAATAACACAAAAGGATATTATCCTTGTTTCATTATTCCAATGAATAACACTATGAAATAGAATCCCCAAATATTATCTCATTGTCCCTAGATGTGTCCAAACAGCCCGCCGGACTATTTCTATATATGTATAATATGTCATATGTGTGTATATATACTCTCTCTTAGTATATAAGTATATATAAGTATACTCTCTCTTATATAAGTATATATATGTATAAGTATATATAAGTATACTTTCTCTTATATAAGTATATATAAGAATACTCTCTCTTATATATGTATATTGTATGTATGTATGTATATATATACTCTCTCTTATATATGTATACTCCCTCTTATATAAGTATACTCTCTCTTATATATGTATAATATGTGTGTGTGTATATACTCTCTCTCTTAATATATAAGTATATATAAGTGTAGTATATTACAACGACTACTTCTTCCCCATTGGCCCAGCGGGCAACGACTACTTATACGATTCTCTCTCTCTCTCAAGTTATAACTTATAAATATATACAATATATTTACATGTAATATATGTATATATAATATATAGTTACATAATAATTTGTAAGTATATACTAATACATAATTATATAAAATATAATAATGTTAAACTATTTTTTAGCATTTTTTTATCAAAAAAAGAAAAGAAAAGAAATTTAAAAAAAACTAGTTGGGATGTACTTATCTATTGTGATGCGATGAATTCCAAAATAAATTTATACTTGTAATTTGTAAATGATTCATTAATTATTAATAAAGAATTTATTTTTATAATATTTTATTTGTAATCTATGTTATTTTAAGTGATTAATAAAATTATTGTTTTTTATTAATTTTTTTGTCTTTTTTTATATAATTTAAATTTTTAAATAGAATTAAAAAAAAGAAAATAAACCGGACCGGCCTGGAACCCGGCCCGGGTCCGGATTTCCGGGCCGGTCCGGCCCGGATGGACACTTCTAATTGTCCCCCTAAATGTCCCAATGAATACCCCCCTCAGGGACATTGTGAGATACTACGAATAATCTATACGATGAGATGATGAGCTAAGATATCATTGTAAGAGGACAAAATCAATAAATCAAAATGCATGTAAGTTTGTTAGAAGTAAAGGAGGTTGGATGTGTATATGTAATATGACCAATAAATGACTGATATTTATAGATCCACGCCTTGACAAATTAAAATTTTCTTCTTATGTTCTATAAGAGAATGTTTCTTATGTGGGCTTATTGATTGAGGATTGTTTATTCGGACTCGGATTTTTTTTAGATTTTAATTCAAGGTGTTATTCATTTCGAATTAGAATTTAGATTTAAATTTAGCATGCTATTGGTCTAACACTAGGATTCAGATTTGAATTTAAGATGTTATTGGTTTAGGATTAGGATTTGGATTTGAATTTAACGTGTTATTGGTTTAGGATTAGGATTTGAATTTGAATTTAAGGTATTATTGATTGTATATGATTGTTATTAGGACTAGGATTTTAAAATCCACCCTCCGTTTTAACTCAGTTTGGCAAACGTAGCAAAACTGGGCCAAGACCAGTCCTGACCTAGTTTTGTGTTAAACTAGTTTTGTTTTGTACCATACCCCCCTCACCCGGTCTAAAACAAAACTAGTTTAGTAACACTATCTCGGCACAAAAAATAGGGCCAGATCTAGCCCAAAATTTTGACAAATAAAAAACAACACAAAATTGGGTCAGGTTCACTCCTAACCCAACTTTACAAAGTTACCAAACACTCCCTATAGTTTTTTATGAGAAATTTTCTAGAGAAAGTCCGAATTAAGATTGGTGAATTGTGATCTTACTATGTAGATTTTCTCTCTCCTCTTCTATTGACTTATTTAAATATTTTATTTAAAATTGAATATATAATTTTAAAATATTCAAATTATTTTATTTAAAATTTAATATATAATTTTAAAATATTCCAATTATCTTTTCATATTGAGTTCTATAGTATGCTTTTAAAAAACAAAATAATCCCAAAAATTAATTTAGTGGAATTCTAATTGTATGCCTGGATAAATTTTACTTAACAACAAATCGAAATGAAGGATGGACATGGGGTTCTAGAAATATATGATAATCATACATAGTACATTCACATGCATGTATTCGGAAATGTATTATTAATACACTCGGGTCCATGTAAGCACTAAAATTAGGATAAATTCTTGTAGTTAATTTGGATTTCTCTTTAAAAAGACTTTCTACCTATTGTGATGAGAGGTTGTAGTGAGCTACAAAACATTTTAAAATAATATTAATGTAAACTTGTTTAAAAATAGCTCTCCACAAGCATATTCTAGATCATGTTTTTAGTTCAACGGTTGTTTTTCCCTAAAGATTTCTATGGATCAAATCAATATAATGTTTTAATGATTTTCTTAAACATAAATGATTCCTCTAAATTTCTAAGATTATTCTTAATTTTTTAAACATTTTCTCAATTTCTCAGGTAACGGGATTTAGCATTTCTTGTCATCATGGAGGAAATGTAAAGTGTATTAATTCCCTTTTTTGTGCTTATTTAAAATATTTTCAGAATATCACTTTTTTGGATACCAGTATTGCAAACATATATATGTAAATTATTGTCTGATGCCTAAGCATGATTAGGCAAAGGATAGTCAGAAGTGTAAAAGCAATAAAAAATGGAAAAATACTTCTAACCTCCAAAATCAAAAAGTAAATATGCCTCATCCCTAAGACTAAGTTGACATGCCAAAAACCCTAAAAATCCATATTTTTATGCTCCTAGCCTCAAAAGTTCGATGCCATGTCACAATAATTCTAAAAAAGAAAAAAAAATTCTCACAATTCCTTTCCCACTCTAATCTCTTTTTCTTCCCGTTTTCCTCTCTCTTCCTTTCTCATCTATTTCTTCTCCCCCTTTCTCCCTCCTCCGGTAACCCGTTGCATCCACTTCTTCGGGTCCATCAATATCATATATCCACGTCCATACCTCCCCTCCCTTTCCTCTTCCTCCGGCTGCATCGTATATCTACCTCTACCTCTATTCCATCCTCTCCTCTAGAAAACCCCTACCTCAGCTTTATTGGGCCCACCGTTAGACATCTACCCTCATATCTCCCCTCCCCCATTCCTCCTACTTCGGCAACACCTGCCTTAGCTGTTTTGGGCCCACCATCATACATCCACGTCCATACCTCCCATCCCTTCCCTCTTCCTCCGGCTGCATCGTATATCTACCTCTACCTTTATTCCATCCTCTCCTCTAGCAAACCCCTACCTCAGCTTTATTGGGCCCACCGTCATACATCTACACTCATATCTCCCCTCCCCCACTCCTCCTACTTCGCCAACACCTGCCTTAGCTATTTTGGGCCCACCATCATACATCCACCCTCTTATCTCCCCTCCCTTCTCTCCTCCTCCTTCAGCTTCAAATATCCACATCCTCGATTTCTCCTTCTATCCGATCCTTAACACACCCTCTTCCTAAGGATATTACAGATTTACATAAAGACCCTATGTACGATGATAGTACACAGATTTAGTACAATTGCACTATTCCCCCCTATCAGGACGGGGTGGAAGACACACAGACATATTGGTTTTCAAGAAAAGCAAACATTGAGCAGATGACCCCTTGGTGAAAATATGTTCAACCTGAAGCTGTGTAGGAACATATTGAACAACTAAATCTCTTGAGCAACTCTCTCTCAAACGAAGTGATAGTCAACCTTGATGTGTTTGCTACGATCATGTAGAACAAGATTCACCGTGATTTAGGTGGCGCTAACATTGTCACAAAAGAGAGTCACAGGATGGAAAAGAATAATCCTAAGCTCGACTAAGAGGTGCCGAATCCATAGTGTCTCAGCCACTCTGTATGCGAGGGAGTGATATTTAGCCTTCGTTGATGATTTCGACACGGTAGGTTGCTTTATAGAGCACCAAGAAATAAGATTTGGGCCAAAGAAGATCACATAACCGAAGGTGGAGCGTGAGCTGTCAGGACAATCGGCCCAATCAGCATAAGAATAAAGCAACCATAATGGTCGGTCCGATGGCCTTACGAAGGGTGAGACCATGATCGGTTGTGCCCTGCAAGTACCTTTCGATTCTTTTGATAACAACAAGATAAGTAGTACGAGGAGCATGCATAAACTGATAAACAACATGAACATCAAAAACAACATTAGGCCTCGTAATTGTAAGATATTGTAAAGCGCCGACCATGCTCCTATATACAGTTGGATCTGCTAATAACCGACAATCCTTAGACTCATCCCCATAATTTTCTTTTTCCTCCCTCTTAATCTCTCAAAAGTGGGGATATTTACGACACGACTTAACAACGAATGTACAAACTTAACAACTAACTAAATAAGCTTAACAGCGAACTAGATAGATAAACTTAACAATTACTGGCTACGCTAAATAACTGATGAAAAAGCTTAACAACAGATGAATAAAGCTTAAAAACTAAAGCATAACTTCAACAACTGATGAAAACCTTAATAATTGTATGAGCTTAACTACCAATGCATAAGCTTAACAATAGACAAACAAGCTTAATTACAAATACGTAAGCTTAACAACCAATGCATACGCTTAACATCTAACAAAAAGTTTAACAATAAACGCATACGCTTGACAATCAATGCATAAACTTAATAACCGACAAAAAGGCTTAATAACAAACACAAAAGTTTAACAACTGATAAAAAAGTTTACAACAAATGCATAAGTTTAACAACAAATACATAAGCTTAATAAAAAAAGCTTTAACAAACACATGAGTTTAACAACTGATAAAAAGTTTACAACAAATGCATAATTTTAACAACCAATACATAAGCTTAATAAAAAAGCTTAACAGCAAACATATAAGCTTAACAACTGACAAGATGTTTACAACAAACACATATGATTAATGACCAATTGTTAATCTTATGCATTTGTCGTATTATTTTCTAGTTAGTTGTTAAGCTTATGCATTAGTTATTAGGCTTATGCGTTTGTTGTAAACTTCTCGTCAGTTGTTAAACTTATGCATTGGTTGTTAAGCTTTCTTGCCAGATGTTAAGCTTATGCACTTGTTGCTAAGCTTATATTTTTATTAAGCTTTTTCATTGGTTGTTAAGGTTATATGTTTGTTAATATTTTTCGTGATTGTTAAGCTTATGTATTTGTTGTTAAGTTTTTTCTCAATTGTTTAGCGTAACCATTAGTTGTTAAACTTATCTCATTAGTTGTTAAGTTTATACATTTGCTATTAGGTCGTGTTGTAGTCACCCCTTTAGCTTAGTTTTGAGAGATTAAGTGGAAGAACAAAATAAATTGTGGGGACAACTTTGAGGATAGTGATGTGGAGTACGTGGTGGGGTCCTGGTGGAAGAGACAATGGAGGTGATGAGGTAGGAGGGGGTGGTGGGGACCACCTAGAAGAAGAAGTCGAGGCAAGGGTTGCTGGAGGAGGAGGGAGGGGAGAGGGCATGTGGGAAGGGATCAGAGATTTGAAGCTAGAATGAGGGAGAGGGGGGGGGGGGGAGCGACGGAGATGTGGAGGGGGGTGTATGACGATGGGCCCGAAAAAAACTGAGGCCAGGTGTTGGCTAGAAGAGGAGGAAAGGGAGGGGAGGTAGAAGTGTGGATGTATGATGTAGTCGGAGTAGGAAGATGGGAGAGGAGGTAGGGACGTGGATGTATGATATTAATGGGCTCGAAGAAGCCGACATAACAGGTTGCCAGAAGAGGAAAGAAGGGGAGAAGAATGAGATGAGAGAGGAAGAGGGAAAGGGGAGAAGAAATGGATGAGAAGGAAAGGTCATTGTGGAGATTTTGTATTTCATTTTCAATTTTCATTTTTTTTATTTTTTTGAGTACCAGTGACATGACACCGAATTTTGAGGGCTAGGAGCAAAAAAAGTGGATTTTGGGAGTTTTGGACATGTTAATTTAGTCTTGAGAGTGAGACATATTTGTCTTTTGATTTTGATTTTAGGGCTAGAAACATTTTCCCCCAAAAAACTATTTCTCATTGTACCAAAGACCAATTATCTCGTCATACATGCATTGAGCCATATCTCCTTAAAATGATCAGTACATAATTTTAATATAAAATCTATGCTTTAATAGAGAGCCTTAAATATTTATTATTATGGCATCAATCTTAGTATCTTTTACTTGGAAAAGAGATATGTCTAATTTATCTACTTTGCACTGTAACCCTGTTGTTACTAACTATTCTCAAATAAGCTTAGTAAGAATGCAAAACTTAGTTTTACATTTCAACCCCCTTTACCTTTAATTTACACGAGACATCAAAGACCTCAATATTTTCTCCATGTCATTTCTCAGAAAGCATCAGGCATACAAGAAGTTTAAGTCAAAAAGCTCATTATCAAAAGTCTCTATTTTAAGTCCATCTCTCTCTCTCTCTCTCTCTCTCTCTCTCTCTCTCTCTTTTCATGGTTTGTGCTTTTTCTACTACCTAAAGGGATGAGAGCTTTGAATGAAAGTTACGTCAATTCACAGTTTGGGTGTTTTGTCTAAAGGTAGTGGGGTCTAAATCCAGAAGCCGCAAATCTTTTAGAAATTTAGTTTAGAAATAGATAGTTTTGTATGGTTTTGTTTTCACCCATGTGATATAATCAGATAATACTCTTTATGGGGGGGAAAGACTTTATACAAGTAGTTGAATCCTATCTTCAATCAAAAAAAAAAAAAAAAAAGTAGTTGAATCCTATCTCAATCTTCTCTTGCGGAAATCTTTTAGTACGAAATTAGCATTTCCTAACAAATGAAGAGTTTAACAATAATTTCTTCTGAGAAATTTCAGATGACATTTTCAAATATAATCTTGAAATTTATATCCTGCTCAGCTTGACTGATTATTATTTAATGCTAAATTATAAAAAAAAATTGAGTGAAAATGATAATAAATACATTTAGTAGAATATAACACTAACTGTATTAGAAATAAATCATAACTATCTAGATGTTGCAGAATTGTCGATTGAAAGTATGTTTTTTTGCATTCTTTGTTGCAAAAGACACAATGAAAATGATTTTTTTTATACAGGAAACGATTTGAACATGAATCGAATATCTAATAATCAAGACCATAATTATAAATCTATGATTAAATAAATGGTGATACGAAGATGGAGTTGATGAAGTTGTGCTTTCTCCAGGATAACCATATGATTATGATTTTTTTTAAAAAAAATCTTTAGTTTTACCATTTATTTATTTTTCCTGTGTAACTAAATTATTCTTGTTTTAACTAACATAAATATTGAAACTTCTAGAATGTACTCTAAACTCTTTCCAGAATTTATCTATGTCCCTAATAAAAAAAAAGTAACATTTTTTTTGGGAGTATCCCTTACTCTCACTAACCCTTACGGTGAGTTTAATCCGATATCAAGATTTATTCCTCATCTTTATAAATTCATATGCCTTATCCCACAATTGCGTAACCTTCAAATATCTGGATCTTTTATACGAACTCAACAAGGATTTGAGAATAGACTACTGAGAGATAGGGAAGGCCCAAGCCCAAGTTCCCAAATAGAAGAAGGTCGGAATGGTTATTGATTTCAATTCTGGCCCATTACTGCCCTTAGTAGTAGATTTCCTTTGTTATTAAAAAAATAATAATAATAAATAAAATAAAGCGGTACTCCAATGCACACGATGCAAACATGACATAGAATAGAGGGTAGGTTTGTAGTCAAATTATTAAGGGAATGAATGATTTGTCTGTTTTTTGGATTTTTATTTCCCAAGTGTGACTGCGTTTCTGTGATTTTTATAGATGTAAAGTGTATTTTGGAGGATTTTTGCAACAATGGAGACATCTACATTGGTTTTTTCGAGTATATGAGGGTATTTTTGGTTTTTCTTTACAAATTATATGGGAGGTCATTTGATCTTTCAAAGTATGAGGGGTTTCTGTAATTTAAAAAAAATGTCCCGTATACATGAAGAAAACTAGAAGGGAGCTTTTCTTAAATATGTAGTATATAAAAAAAATAAATAAAAAGATAACTAGAAATGAAATGCTGAGCATTACTCCACAAAAATGGACCTAATTGTTGGGGATACACAACCCTCCTGATGCGATTTGGAAATAGAGATTTAGGAGAGAAGAGAGAAAATCAAACAATCTCAAACACACAAGATTTACGTGGTTCGCTTCTCAATGTGAGAAACTACGTCCACGGCCGCCGCAGGAGAAAAATTCACTATTTTTCGTCTCTTTACATCATGCCCTAATCAACCCATTTATAGACTTAAGGGTTTAACAAGTAAACAAGGAAACAGATCAAATCAGGTTAAAAAACGAATCTGGGCCAAAACCCGACTCCGGTCGACCGCAGCACCACGTGCGGTCGACCGCGACGAATCCTATTCCTGATCGAGCTCTCTGGACTTTGGGCGGTCGACCGCAGCGCCATGTGCGGTCGACCGCGACGAAGACAAAACTCTGGACTGCTCTCTGGACTTTGAGCGGTCGACCGTAGCGCCACATGCGGTCGACCGCGATGAGCTCCTGGCCTGTGCACCCAGCTGTGCACGACGTCGGTCGACCGCCGCGCCATCGGCCTCCGTATCATCAAGTGCTGAGGCCAACTGAAGTTGAACACAACTTTAGTTTTTCTGTAGTGACAACCTTGGTAAGCATATCAGCTGGGTTCTTGCTTCCTTGAATCTTCACAAGTTCCAACATGTCCTCGTCCAACGCTGATCTTATGAAGTGGTAGTGGACCTGTATGTGTTTGGTCCTTGCATGAAAAGCGGGATTCTTTGCCAGATAAATTATGCTCTGGCTATCACAATGTAAGGCACTCTTCTCACTCTTCTGTCCCAGCTCCTCCAAGAAACCCTGTAACTATATCATCTCCTTGCTTGCCTCTGTCACCGCAACATGTTCAGCCTCTGTCGTTGATAAAGCAACGATTTTCTGCAACTGAGAAACCCAACTAATAGCTGTAGAGCCCAAAGTGAATACATATCCTGTAGTGCTCCTTCTCTGGTCTATCTCACCAGCATAGTCTGCATCAACAAAACCCTACAGAACTAACTTGCCTCTTCTGAAGCATAAACAATCTTCTATTGTACCTCGTAGGTATCTCAGAATCCACTTTACTGCTTCCCAGTGCTGCTCTCCTGGATCTGACATGAATCTGCTCACAGCTCCCACTGCATGGGCAATGTCAGGTCTCGTGCATACCATGGCGTACATAAGGCTTCCAATGGCTGAAGCATATGGAACCTTAGCCATGTAGTCTTTCTCTTCATCAGTCTCGGGACACTGCTCCTTAGTCAATTTGAAATGACTAGCTAACGGTGTGCTAACGGCCTTAGCACCGCTCATCCCGAATCTCTCAAGCACCCGTCGAATATACTCGGCCTCAGATAGCTGCAGTGTGCCCAAGAGTTTATCTCTACTGATCTTCATTCCCAATATCTGCTTCGCTGCGCCTAGATCCTTCATGTCGAACTCACTCGACAGTTGCTTCTTCACCTTCTTGATCTTTGTCATATCTGAACCGGCTACTAGCATGTCATCGACATATAGAAGCAAGATGATGTAACTGTTGTCGAACTCTTTGACAAAACAGTAATGATCAGCATTACACCTGGAGTAACCGTTCCTGTGCATGAATCCATCAAACTTTTTGTACCATTGCCTTGGAGCTTGTTTTAGGCCGTACAAGCTCTTCTTCAATCTGCATACCATCTTCTCTTTTCCTTTCTGAGTAAACCCCTCTGGCTGCTGCATATATATCTCTTCCTCTAGATCACCGTGGAGGAAAGCTATCTTTACATCTAGCTGCTCGAGATATAGATCTTCAGCTGCAGCAATACTCAGGACTGTTCTGATGGTAGTTAGTTTGACTACTGGAGAGAAGATCTCTGTGTATCAACTCCTTCTCTCTGCTGAAATCCTTTAACCACCAATCTGGCCTTGTATCTCTTGGAACCATCATGTTCCTCTTTGATTCTGTACACCTATTTATTGCTCAAGGCCTTTTTCCCCGTTGGTAGCTTCGCAAGTTCCCATGTCTTGTTGGTGTCCAAGGATTTTATTTTCTGAAGTAGTCTCATCCATCAACTCTTCTTCTTCATCAGAACTAGCTTCGGGATTGCCTCCATCTGAGGCATCATCTGACTCGAAATATGTAGGATCACTCTGCATTGTACTAGTGAGCTGAACGACATCACGGTCTTTGTAGAGAACTGATTCGTTAAAGACCACATCCCTGCTTCTGATGATTTTCTTGTTCTGCTCATCCCAGAACTTGTAGCCAAACTCATCGCCGCCATAGCCAACAAAGAAACATTTTAAGGACTTAGGATCGAGTTTGCTTCTAGCATGATCACTCAGATGTACATATGAAACACATCCAAATACTCTCAGGTGAGAAAGGTTTACCTGCTTTCCACTCCATACTTCTTCAGGTAATTTGTGCTCCAAAGGCACTGATGGTCCCCGGTTGATCAAGTAGGCAGCTGTGTTGACTGCTTCTGCCCAGAATTGCTTTGGAAAACCTGCTTGTAACCGCATACTTCTGGCTCTCTCAGTCAATGTTCTGTTCATGCGCTCTGCTACGCCATTCTGCTGGGGTGTACCTGGCACTGTCCTCTCTAATCTAATGCCGCTGTCATAACAAAACTTCTTGAACTCTGAGTCTTCATACTCGCCTCCGTTGTCAGAACGAAGCTTCTTGATCTTCAAACCGGTCTCGTTCTCAACCATAGCCTTCCATCTCTTGAAGACTTCAAACACTTCTGATTTGTGTTTCATGAAATAGACCCAAGTCTTCCTCGAGTGATCATCTATGAAGGTCACAAAGTATAACCTTCCGCCGGTGGATGGTACTGATGCTGGACCCCACACGTCTGTGTGAACTAACTCAAGCTTCTCTTCTTTAGGAGTTCTGCCAACCCTTTTGAAGCTTATTCTCTTTTGTTTCCCAAGAATGCAGCTTTCACATAAATCAATATCAGCCAATCTCAAACCTGGTAACTTCCCATTCGATTGCATAACCTTTAGGCCTTTGCTACTCATGTGACCTAGCCTCTGGTGCCACAAATTTGGGTCTTCATTACTTTCAGCCACTGCAATGGAACCTCGTGCATCTATCGTCATGTAGAGAGAACCTGTCTACGTACCACGGGCAACAACCATGGACCCCTTTATAACCTTCCACGTATCACATGCGAAGGTTGTTACATATCCCTCTTTCACCAATTGTCCTATGGAAATCAAATTTTTCCTCAAGCTATGAACATGTCTCACATCGCTCAGCTTCCATATAGACCCATTGAGCTTGATCTGCACGACTCCTTTGCCAACGATATCACAAGGCTGATCATCACCAAGATAGACTTTTCCTAGGTTTCCTAAAACGTAGTTCTCAAATAAATCTCTATTTGAGGTAGCATGAAACGAAGCTCCTGAATCCAACACCCACGATTCAGTCTTGCTTTCCAACGAACAGAACAGGGCATCATCTGATTCTCCTGAGGCCACGTTCGATTCAGTTTTGTTCTCCTTGTCCTTCTTGGGTTCTCGGCACTGATTTTCATAGTGGCCAAACTTGCCACAATTCCAGCAATCGATCTCCTTCTTACCCTTGCGGTTCCTAGACTTTGACCTTCCGTTCCTCGAGTTAGGTCTTCCACGGCTATTTCCTCTGTTTCTGTTTCTTCCTCTGCTCTCAAGATTCAACGCCGACCCTGAATTAGAAATCACTTCCTCTTACCTTATAATCTCCTCAGTCATAATCATGTCCACCACCTCTGAAAACTTCAGTTTTGATTTGCCACATGATCCGCTAATCGAGATAACGGTACCCTTCTAACTGTCGGGTAATTGACCAAGTATCGAGAGGGCTTGGATTTCATCGTCAAACTGAATATTGAGCGAGTTTAATTGATCCGTGATCTCGTTAAACTCGTTCAGGTGTTCCTTGAATTTCTGGCTCTCGGACATCCTCAAATTAAACAGCTTTTTAATGAGATGTACCTTATTCGCCGCAGAGGGCTGCTCATACATACTGGACAACGCCGCCATGAGATCCGCCGTCGTATTCTGATTCTTGATGTTGAACGCTACTGATTTAGACAAGGTCAACCTGATCGCTCCAAGGGCCTTTCGATCCAATAGCTTCCAATCCGCATCTTTCATATCCGTCGGCTTCTCTCCCAATGGTAGGTATAAATCCTTCTGATAGAGGTAGTCCTCCATCTGCATCTTCCAGAACCCGAAGTTTGTTCCATCAAACTTCTCAATCTTGGATGTTTCCTTCTCAGATCCCATTGTCTCTGACCTCAAATCGCTCGCGCCGAACCTGGTCGCTCTGATACCACTTGTTGGGGATGCACAACCCCCCTGATGCGATTTGGAAATAGAAAATTCGAATCTGGGCCAAAACCCGACTCCGGTCGACCGCTGCACCACATCCGGTCGACCGCGATGCTGTTCGAAATCTGCCTGGCTCTCTGGACTTTTGGCGGTCGACCGCAGCGCCATGCTCGGTCGACCGCGACGAAGTCAAAAGTCTGGGTTGCTCTCTGGACTTTGAGCGGTCGACCGCTGCGCCACCTTCGGTCGACCGCGACGAAGGCTGAAAAACTGGGTAGCTCTCTGGACTTTGAGCGGTCGACCGTAGCGCCATGCTCGGTCGACCGCGAGCTGCTCCTCACCCTAGTGCCTGCCTGTGCACGTCGTCGGTCGACCGCCGCGCCATGGGCGGTCGACCGCAAAGCTGTAAAAGCTCTCCTTCGTCGTTTTGCTTGAACTTCGCCATCGTCGATCCTGTTCATCCTGTTCCAACTTTGTTCCTCTTCATTCTGAAGTGTAAGGCATGCCTGATAGTTAGGCTTCACATATCCTAACACTAATTAACTAGATAGCTTATAAAAGGTTCGATTGGATGGGCGGGAGATGGCGTAATCATTTGTGAAATTCTTTATTCAGCGCATTATCAAACTCGTCAGTATTAATATCGTACTACAAATCAATGTTTAAAAGTGCTATCTTGAAACTCGCTTTAAATTTTTTTGAAGGTTAAATGTTTTAAAACTCAAGAGCAACGTCATTTATCTCTTTATCTCTTGAAGCTTGCGCCTCACCGTTTAAAGCATAACTAAGTTGTGCACTTCTCGCTTCAAGAAATCGCTTCTTTTTTGAAGCTCACACTTTAGACAAGATAGAATGACATAAAAAGATTTTTGATTAACACTAAAGTGCCTACATTTATCTTCAATATGACCATATATGAGACATACATGTCATGCATGTAGCTTAGTTTATTATGGTTTGCGTCTATGCGTTACATAATTAATTCTTATTTATTGATCGAAACATGAATGTATCTATTTGTAAATTATTATACCACTACATATTATATAACCATAATTTTGTATAGATTTTAAAATTAGAATGCCTAAATTCATGAAGGATACTGTTACAGGGTTCTCTGTCCACAGTTAACACTATGATAAAGCTGGCACAATTCTGATATCGGATCCTTCCACTCGAACAGGACTATGATTTCCTTTAATCTACGACAAATGGTCCCCAAAAAATGACTGAAATGGCATCACGATGAGAGTTTATCTTCTAGGAGAATGAATTTATTTGTACTGCATCACGTGTCAGGTATTAGTGACCAGGACTTTTTTGTTCACCAACCAAGCACAAATGTACACTTTATAGGAGCTATTGAGGCTCCCTAGCTATTAATCTTGCAAACAAGCAACTCCTCAGGATCCACTGGAATATTAAAAGAAATAGAAATATTCATATTTGGGAATATTCCACACTGTCTCGATTTATAAAGTCAGTAGCAAGCTCGTCTCTAGTTTTCATTAAAGTAATAATGTCCCTTATCAACCAAACATATATGAATTCGATAAGGAAAATAGATCCACATACATATCGAATATGAGTAGGAACTGATAAAACTCCAAATGTACAAATACATCATACAAAAGTTTGGTACATACCTAAGAAGTTGAAGTAAATCTCTGGGTCATGTAAATCAATTTCAAAATCTCGTATTTTAAGGCCAAAATAATGGTAAATTAATTGAACGCGAGAGGGGGTTTGCTGATAATTATCAAATTTGAACGAGGTTTTTCTTAATCTTATGTTAATCTCTATGTAGCAATTGAACGGAGAATCACTTTTGCTAACCACATTAAACAATTCTACAAATCTATTCACATATAATGATCTGTTATGCTAAACATAGTGATAATAGCTTATAAATTATAATTTTTTCCTACACAAATAGCTGGACATCACTTGAAATTTATCCTTAAAGGAAAAGAAAAAAGAAAAAAGATCACGACCTGAAACTGTGTCATATATTACAAAATGTTTGTAGATACCTTTTCAGATCTAATCCAAGAATATATATTTTATTAAAAGGACCTACCCACATCTAATTCAGAGTACAGCAAATTGTGGTTTAATTAAGATAACAGCTTAATTAATTCACAAATGAAGACAATGTACGTCCCTACCGTTCAACAACTAACTTGTACCCATGTACCTCTATTCATTAGGAGAATATACTAATATATATATGGGAAAACAGTAATCAATATTAGAATACTAATATACATACTATTGCTCTAACCAACTGTCAAGCATATATTATAAAATAGGTTATTTATGAGTTGCATTAAAATGGTTTTAAGTCAGTGCCATAAACTATTATCAGGGACATTATTTATAACTGCTACAATAATAGTCGAAAGCATATAAGCCTAAATTGTGAACTCTTTTATAAGATTTTGCTTGTTTTAAGCAGAAGATAAGTGTTTAATAATTTAGTACTCAAACCCATGAAGTTCAATCGCATTCAGATGGAAAAATAAATAAATGTGGAAGGGTAAGCAGGTTTGAAACTCTTAAGGTAAAATGAAAGAGAGTTTATTGCCAAAAAAATAAGGGAAAAATATGTCTAGGCCCTCAAAACGAAAACTTCATGTGACGAGGTCCCTTGTATTCTGTCCCATGTGGATAAGCCCCAAATACACACAGTATTTGTGACGAGGCCCCAAAGTATCGGTTTTCAAAAAAAGCCTAGTGGAAGTTACGAACTTGCCCCTTTGATGAGACAGAACTTGGTTACTGCGCCCCTCCCTATTAAAGTACCACCTTTCTCTCTCTCTCTCTCTCTCTCTCTCTCTCTCTCTCTCTCTCTCTCTCCCCCCCACCGCTTAGGAGCCACCAAAACTCTCGAATTTTCAATTTTCTCGTCAGATTTCAATAGTGCTAGGTTTTTCGTCGGAAAAATATCATCCAGGGAAGCATAATCCGTTAACGACTACGAAGTCGTTCATCGCGGCGAACTGAAGGACAAAGACGGTTCATCGGGGGTTGGCAACGCGGAGGAAGTCACTCAAACCCTTATGAAAATGCAAAGACAGACAGTAGAATGACGAGACCGGAAAAGAAGAACGACAAGGGCTGATAGTAGTTGGGGGTTTGGGGCTTTTTTGATGTTTTTGTTTTTAGTTTATTGGTCTGTATGTAAAAATTGTGGGAGATGTTTAGATGGAAAATTGTGAAAAATTTAGGAGGTGTTAAATTGAAGTTGGTTCTAACAATTATTCCTAGGTGCGTAAATTTCTCAGTAAAAAATTATGCTATGTATAATATTATTATATTTAAAAAAGAAGAAATTATTTCCGTGTTAATTAGTTCAAATGGATATCATGTTAGTTCTAATATATGTGTTAGTTCTAGTGGATTTCGTGTTAGCTCTAATGGATATCATGTTAGTTCTAACATACCGTGGGTTAGAACTAACATAAGACCCCAATAGCCTAGAACTAACATGAATTAGAACTAGAACTAACAAGCGGTGAGTTAGAACTAACATGCCGTGGGTTAGAACTAACATAAGAGCCCAAGAGTCTAGAACTAACATGAATTAGAACTAGAATTAACGTGCGGTGAGTTAGAACTAACATGTTGTGTGTTAGAACTAACATAAGAGCCCAAGAGCCTAGAACTAACATGAATTAGAACTAGAACTAACAAGCGGTGAGTTAGAACTAACATGTCGTGAGTTAGAACTAACATAAGAGCCCAAGAGTCTAAAACTAATATGAATTAGAGCTAGAATTAACATGCGGTGGGTTAGAACTAATATGTCGTGGGTTATAACTAACATAAGAGCCCAAGAGCCTAGAACTAACATGAATTAGAACTAGAACTAACAAGCGGTTAGTTAGAACTAACATGTCGTGTGTTAGAACTAACATAAGAGCCCAAGAGCCTAGAACTAACAGGAATTAGAACTAGAACTAACATGCCGTGTGTTAGAACTAACATAAGAGCCCAATAGCCTAGAACTAACAGGAATTAGAACTAGAACTAACTTGCCGTGGGTTAGAACTAACATAAGAGCTCAACAGCCTAGAACTAACATGAATAGAACTAGAACTAACATGCCGTGTGTTAGAACTAACATAAGAGCCCAAGGCCCAATCAAAGACCTTCAAATATATATTGTAGCTGCAAGGGTTTGAACTCCTAACCTCCTATCCAAATTCCCAAGCTTTACCACTAGACCAAGTAGCCTAAAGTATTTATATTAGTTCTACTTAAAGTTAGCTTTAACATGAATTATAACTAAAATAAAATAAGTTAGAACTAACATGAAATAAGTTAGAACTAACATGAAATAAGTTAGAACTAACATGAGTTATTGCTCATGATAGAGTCTAAAAAAGGCGAAAAATTTCCCTCTATTTTTTCCGTCAGATCGCATTAATGAACACGACTTTCCATGTTTTGGGGGACCAGACGTTTGGGAAAAATAAGTGGATGGGAAATTTTGGGTTTTTTTAAATACAATATTTTTTTTGTATTGCTGACGTGGAGAGGCCTTGAAATATTAAATGATACTTTTTGAGGCTGAATCACATGGGCTAAAATACAAGGGGCCTGGTCACATGAAGTCCCTACTTTTGGGGCCTCAACACAATTTTCCCTAAAAATAATCAAGAAGGAATACTTGACTAGATACATACATACTATTCTATAGTGCTTTCCTTTTCTTTCATGTTGAGTAATTAGTTTTAATTTGCATCGACTATACTCATCTAAATTAACATATAAAGCCTAAAGCAAAAACTGCTCGTCTATAATATTCTAATCTTAGAAATTCTGTTCTTTTCTTTCTCTACGGGGAAAAAAGAAAAAGAAAATTGTAGAAATATCTCTAAATTACAACAATTAATTTCCACTAATTCCCTATCCAAGTCACTTTCTTAGCTGTCTCTATCTCCAAATGTAAAATCACTTTCCCTCTCGAGATACTCCTCTATCACTGCCTTCATAAATATCTAGAAGAATCATAAATGATATTCACAAGAAAGAAGATTTCATTATATTTATTTTTTCTGAAAGAAAGGTAAATGTATATATAGCAGGGGTTTTTCTATAGAGTGCCCATGGGCACTCTATAAGAGAGGAGAGAGATAGAGAGAAGTGAATTGCCCATAAAATTTTATGGGCAATTCACTTCTCTCTATCTCTCCTCTCTTATAGAGTGTTCATGGACACTCCATAGAAAAACCCTATATAACAGATCGATTTCAATTAAATTGCGCGCCGAGCATTACTCCTTATATATAAGAGTTAGCTATAGTGTCCCCTTAAATGGTGACAAATGCTAAACCACGAGTTACAAATGATAGTAAAACCCACTTGCTAAATTAGGTTTCAACAAAACTCTAAAGTAAATATCAACTTTATGGTGAATTCTGTAATTAAACTATAATGAACTAAATTGAACTTTTTACTTAGCTTAATCTAAATGATCTCCAAGAATCCTTATAAGGGGGGAAACCCAAATATATCAGATTAATTAATATCTCGGAAATTTTTTTAGTAACCAGGATAAGTTGTCTAGAGAATTTATTAATTATGAAAGAAACGGATGTATGATATACGCGAATGGAGGAGAGGAATGAGAAGAAGTACATTAGGAAGTAAGAAAAAAGATTAGGGTTGAACTAAAATGAACTCTTTTACTTAGCTTAATCTAAATGATCTCCAACAATCCATAAGGGGGGAAAACCCAAATATGTCAGATTAATTAATGAATATACACCAGTTTTATAACCAAATAAAGTTTGCGTACACAAAGAGGTCAATAATAATCCTAGCAACCTCTAAAGCACCAAACTTACTCAAAATTTAGAAGAACACATCATGATCCTGAACTCAAAGAAACTTATGCATCCATCCCCATCACAATCAAACGCCTCAATCATCCTCTGGCACTGCTTCATCGTCGCCTCCTCACCGAAGTTTATCAGCGTCATCTGCAGCTCCTCGGCCGATATCAGCCCATCGCTGTCGAGGTCAAACACCGAAAACGCCTGCTCCAGTTCAACGGCCACGGTTGCGAGATCAAGCGTGG
Organism: Asparagus officinalis; assembly: GCF_001876935.1. NCBI lineage: Eukaryota > Viridiplantae > Streptophyta > Magnoliopsida > Asparagales > Asparagaceae > Asparagus > Asparagus officinalis. The sequence goes on along the minus strand of NC_033796.1, from coordinate 35,874,978 downwards.
CAGGATAGTAGTTCAAGAACTCGTTCGAATCTATAAGCCCATCTTTATCCACGTCCATCTCGTTCATGATGATCTCCAGCTCTTCGTCTGAGGTTGGAGATTGGCCTGTTATAATAAGAAAAGAAATTAATCCCCTGTTATTCACCGGCCAGAATAGGAATTTTTTTTTTAATAATAAACACTGTATTAATTTAACGGACCGAGCCTTCGAAGGGCTGACTCAAGCTCTTGAGAGGTGATCTTGCCGTCGCCATCAGTGTCGAACTTGTCGAAGACACGCTTGAGGTCGGAGATGCCGAGGATGGCCCTTTCAGGTGAAGAGGAGCGTGGTACGATTAAGGGAGTGCTTGAGGCTTTCTTGGGCTTTTTGATGCTGTTATTCCTGTATTTGAGGGGGAGAAAGGCTTTGAAGAAATCCATTGGTGAGTACAATCATGGGATATTTAGAGAGAGAGAGAGAGAGAGAGAGAGAGAGAGAGGAGATCCTAAGATGGGAGTTTTGTGAGTGGGTATAAGAAATGAGAGGACAAATTAGTAAGGGGAGTTGACAATTAATTGTGATATTTGATGTTTTTGTACCAGTCGTACCCCAATTAATGAGGAGTCGATGCTCTTGTTTGTTTTATTGTTTAACGTTTTGGTGGCGTGAGGAACGGCAGAAAACAAGGTAGGGTGAGCGCATACATAACACATAATTATGTAGGTCCGGTGGATTGTAAAGAGCTAAAGATCGTTCGAGTCAAGAATAAAGCTTTTGATAAACTCTATTCACTGAATATATGAAGGGCGATTCAGTGCACGAGTTCTTGTGGGTAGCAAAAAATGAGAATTTTGCCATGATATTGTGGGTATACACTAAATGATAGGATAAAAAATAAGTGTATCCGCAGAGGTTGCTCCTATTGAGTATAAATGAGATAGAATTGACTAAGATGGTTTGGTCATGTACAACGGAAATGTCTTATTACACCGGTTGATAAAATGATAATATTATAGTTAATGAGACTAGTAGACCTAAAAGAACTTGGTTAATTAAGAAAGATATGATAATGTTTAACTTAATAGAAGAGATGTCAAATTATAGAGCGAAATGAAAGAATAGAATTTATGTAGCCGACCCTAAACATTTGGGATAAAGGCTTCAGTGATGTCTTTGTTGTTGTTCAGTGCACGAGTTCTAAATATTTTGGACTACGAGGAGGATCAGAAGTATGGGGACTGCGGTGCATGGAGATATCAGATGTGTACAACCTTACCACTGCATAAAGAAATGTTGTTTCCGACTTTTGAATCCATGACTTCCAAGTCACAATTAGGGCTGTCCAAAAAGCCCGCCGGCCCGGACGCGCCTGGAGGCCTGTTCTTGTCGGCCTGGGTTAGCCGAAACCCGGTGCCAGACTGCGGTCCGGGTCCGGGCGCTCGATGGACCGCCGGGCCTGGGCCCGGCCTCGGCTGGAAAGTAACTTTTTTTTTATTTTATTTTAAATTTTTTTATATGTGTAATAATTGATTATATAAATATGTATAATATATGTTTAATATATATATATATATTATATATATATATTATATATATATATATATTATATATATAATATATATATATATTGATAATATATATAGTGCTACTCTCTCTATATAAGTATATATATGTATAAATGTATACTCTCTCTTATATATGTATAACTCTCTCTTTATATAAGATTATATATGTATAAGTATATCTCTTGTATATAATGTATGAGTATACTCTCTTTATATGTTAATATATGTAAATATAATAAATAAATAATAAATAAATATATATTATATATTATATATATTATTATATTATATATATATATATATATATATATATATATATATATATATGTTTATGTATAATACACTTTGTTTATGTAATTTCTATAAGTATTTACAATTTATTTATGTATAATATATTTATATGTGTGTGTGTGTGTATACATATACATATATTGAATTACATGAATGTTTTGGGCTACTTAGTCTAGTGGTAAAATTTAGGAATTTGGAGAGGAGATTAGTGGTTCAAATCCTAGCCATAACATATATATTTATATGTCTTCGATTGGACCTTAGGCTCTTTGAATTCTATAATTATTTTTAATTTTGTTTGTTTCTATATATTCTATAATTATTTTATATCATTTTAATTTGGGAAAAATGTGTCCAGGCCCCAAAAGTGGGAACTTCGTGTGACTAGCCCCCCTGTATTTTGCCCCATGTGGAATAGCCCCAAATACGCATAGTATTTGCGATGAGGCCCTGAATTGACTCTTTTCAGAAAAAGCCCAGCGGAAGTTACTATCTTGCCCTCTGATGGGACTGAGCTGGGTTAATGTGCCCCTCACCTTTACAAGTACTCTCCCTCTCTTTCTCTCTCTTCCACCTAGCACCGTCATCAAGAACTGTTCATCTTCCTAATTTCTGTACGAATTTCAACGTTTCTAGGGTTTTCGCCGAAAAAATATCGTCGTCTACGGAAAAATCCAGTAACGACTACGAGGTCGGGCACCGAGCCGAGTTGGAAGGAAAAGGCGCTTCATCTGCGGGTGGCAGCACGGAGGAAGCTACGGAAGCTACGAAAACCCTAATCGAAATGCAAAAGGAGGCATTACAATGGCGAGACCAGAAAAGGAGGACGACAATGGCTGGTCGTACCAACAAACCCCCCTCAAAAAAACAGTAAGTGTTATGTTATACTGCGAACAGACAATGCAGATTAACCCAATATTGTTAGTTCTAGGCTTATGTTATACTGCGAAGAGACAATGCAGATTAACCCAATATTATTAGTTCTAGGCTTTGTCCAATGTTAGTTCTAAATTTATACCAATGTTAGATCTAGTTTAAGTCCAATGTTAGTTCTAATATGAGTCCAATGTTAGTTCTATAATATTACGTGTTAGCTCTATTTTGTTCCCGTTAGTGCTAGGTCTAATATTGTTTCATATGTCTTATTGAACTTACAAATTCGAAAATTTTTTGCAGGGAAAAAATTGCTCTAACAGGCTCAGCAGAAACACTAAGGTTAACGGCCAATATCGGGGCTTATTGGGCATTTATGAAGCGCCTTGCCCCGAAGATCCGTCAGTGGCATAAGGATGCATACTGCGGTTCTATATTTTAGCACTACATTTTGTTTAGGGCTCCTGCGCCTGATCGGCCCACCCTTGAGCTGCTGCTGAGCTTTTTCGATAGAGATAATAACACCTTTTGTATACCTGATTCAAAAAGTGGGGGTATGAAAAATGTTAGTTTTGATTTGCAATGGGTCCACAACCATACTTATTTCCCAATTTATGGGGAGGACATAAGGAACAATAGGGACTCAAGAAGCAGAATATGGCTGGAATACTTCGCTAAGCTTTTCATTTCTGAAGAGGGTAAGAAGTTAAAAAAATCAGAAACCAGCCAACGTAAACATCTTGAAGGGCTACTTGAACGGCTTGTTGAATCTACCAAAAAGCGGGATATCGAGGATTTTGCTCTGCTACAAATTTTGTACCAATGCTCTATGATATGGAGTCCCATAGCAGGGGAAGGTATCCCTAGACCCTTACTCAGATACCTGGATAGCATTCAGAGGGTCAATTCTGTTGCATGGGCCCCGTTCTTTTATAATGAAATTATCAGGGGCATTGGAGTTGCTTTGGAGGGAAAGAAGAAGCAAAAGGTCGCATATGTCCCAGGTTGCATGACACTATTGTGTGTAAGTTCCATATTTTACTGATCTTGTTTCATTCTAATTCGTACCTATGCATTGTTAGTTCTAACTTATTCTATGTTAGTTCTATTCTGTAGCGTGTTAGTTCTAATCTGCACAGTATTAGTTCCGTTCTGTAGAGTGTTAGTTCTAATTTGCAGATTAGAACTCACACGCTACAGACATATTAGAACTAACACGCTGCAGAATAGAACTAACACTCTACAGAATAGAACTAACACTGTGCAGATTAGAATTAACACCCTACAGAATAGAACTAACACTGTGCAGAATAGAACTAACACTCTACAGAATAGAACTAACACAGTGTTAGTTCTATTCTGTAGAGTGTTAGTTCTAATCTGCACAGTGTTAGTTCTATTATGTAGAGTGTTAGTTCTAATCTGCTCAGTGTTAGTTCTATTCTGTAGAGTGTTAGTTCTATTCTGCAGCGTGTTAGTTCTGTTCTGTTCTGTTCTAATTTACACCATGTTAGTTCTAGATGCAGCCATATTTTATTCTCTTTAGTCTAGTCTAGTATTAAATGTTAATGGTAAATATATTATTTGGTACAGCTTTGGTACTACGAGATGACAGGCATAAAGAAATATGCCCTCTTAGACACCTCCAGACCTCCAATGACAAATTGGGCATCAGGGGAGGAGAGAATCGCATCTATGAGGATGCCGACAATTATTTCAAAGGCTAAGTCAGCGTCAATAACATTTGTCCATAGGCCTATTGCGGAGGTCGCTTCTCCTGGTCATGTTCATTCACTTCCCGCTGAACAGAGGGATGAAGTTCTTCAGCAAAAGCATCAGGCAAAGAGGAAGGCTTTCCAGGAAAAAAACTACTAAGAACTTCTCAATAGGTTACGTAAGTATCCTGTTATGTTAAGTCGTACTCATTTCACACTAACTGCAAAGAATATCCTAATTATGTTTAATCCTACTTAAAATTATAATCTTGTATCAATAACAGATCATGGCAAAGCATATTGACGTTGCTTTTGACGATGAAGAGGAGATCAATGTTCTTCCCATTGAGCAGCAACTCACATTTTGGAGAAATTCTGCTAAATTTCTCAAGCGACTTCTTGATGCTACAAAGCAGACCAAGAGCAAATATTGTAAAGAATTCATGATTGAGATCAACAGGCTTAACAGGATAATTGAAAAATGTGGAAGACATGATGAGGTTATAGACCCGGTGCTGCTTAAGTCAAATATCAAACAGAAAATTGCAAATGAAATTAGGAAGAAGCGACGGCCATCTCAAGAGGAACAGAAGTCCAAATCAAGCAGTGTATATAAGGAAGAGCCCACCATGCAAGAACATGTACATAAGATTGTTGAAGAGGATGTGATGCATCCTGCTGACGATGAGGCAAGTGAAGAGGAGCCTGTTACTTCTCCAGGGGAGGGGGTATATAGTAAGGTTGACCAGACTGTAGATACTAAGGTTGAGGATAGTGTAAATAAGGAAGAGGAGCATATGGAAGATATTGTAGATAATGAAGAGGAGCGTATGGTAGATAAGGAAGAGGAGCATATGGAAGATATTGTAGATAAGGAAGAGGAGCATATGGTAGATAAGGAAGAGGAGCATATGGAAGATATTGTAGATAAGGAAGATGAGCATATGGTAGATAAGGAAGAGGAGCATATGGAAGATATTGTAGATAAGGAAGAGGAGCGTATGGTAGATAAGGAAGAGGAGCATATGGAAAATAAAAATTTTATTATAGATAACAAAGGTTTTGATAAGGATACTGTTGATGGTGTAGATAAGGAGGAAGATATTGTAGATAAAGAGAAGGAGAATGTAGATAAGTTGGAAGCACAGGAGGAAGAGGATCTTGTGAATATTAAACATGATGTGGACAAACTTGTAGATGTTCTAACGAGCAATGTGAAAGCAAAGCGTAGACCAAAGGCAAAAAGGGTAAGCAAGAGATCTAAATTCAAGAGGACACCATATACTGAAGTACTTGAAAGTCCTGAATCAAAAGTAAAACTAGCTGAAAAAGTTACTCATTTTTACCCCAGTAATCAAATCCCCACTTTTGATGCGTTGAGTTCGAAGCCAATGACAGATGAAGAGGAAGCTCTATTGGGAGAGCTGAATAATGAGCTTCCAGACCCTACATTGTTTAACTTACGCATAATAGATAGCACAGGTGCTTTTGTACATAATTTAAAGATAACATCTCCCGTAGCAGAAAGACTCGACAAAGCTCAAATTGAGAGCCTAACCAAATTTTGTTCTCAGAAGATTCACAAGTAAGTTTCAGTTAAATTTTATTCTCAGAAGATTCACAGGTAAGTTTCAGTTGACTATTTATATGCTAATTCTCCACATATTAGTTCTAATTCATGTTACTTCTAATTTATACCAGGAGATATAATGTTATAGTAACAACCAACAACAGTATTAATAGGGAAGAGTTGTTATATGTACTTCGTGGTGGCCGCATTGACGACAAGGTTAACATATACTTCCTTAATAATTAGTATAATATTGTTTAAACTGAATTTTAATGTTTCATAACAATAACAGGTGGAAGAAGCAGTTTTGGACACGATTAACCAGGAGGCATACAGCAAAGGATATGGAGTCGTATCGGTGTTCTTTCTTGTAAGAACATGCTATTCCTAATTTCACCACGTTAGTTTTGATTGAAATTCATGTTAGATCTTGTGTAATCCATGCTAGTTATACCATGAGTCACGTTAGTTCTAGTTAGCATCAATTTAGACCTACCATAAGTCATGTTAGGTCCGTTCTGTAGAGTGTTAGTTCTAATCTGCCCAGTGTTAGTTCTATTCTGTAGAGTGTTAGTTCTATTCTGCTCAGTGTTAGTTCTATTCTGCACAGTGTTAGTTCTAATCTACACAGTGTTAGTTCTATCCTGTAGAGTGTTAGTTCTATTCTGTAGAGTGTTAGTTCTATTCTGTAGAGTGTTAATTCTATTCTGTAGCGTGTTAGTTCTATTCTGCAGCGTGTTAGTTCTAATTAATACGGTGTTAGTTAGCCTTCGCATCTCATGTTTGTTTTAATTTCAACTCAAACATGATGTGTTTACAACACTCACTCTATAGCTTGGAGGCAAACAATTACGAGCTATATTTGTCATTCATTGAGAAATATACCGCATTCCTTATGGAGCATCTCTTAATCCCTTTGGTCAGGCACGATCATTGACATCTTGTAGAAGTTGATCTTAAAGATAAAGTCGTCAAGCATTACAGCTCCGCTGGGCACGAAGCTTGGATGGAGCCTGTTAATAAAATCATAAACTTCTTTGATACCCATCATGCTGATTTTATTGAAGATAATGTGCACAAAATATTTAGATATTAAGCCATCAAATGCGAGCAACAAAGAGGACGGTTAGTTTCGATGTCTATATTGTGTTAATTTGTGTTATAGTATTAGAACGGAACGAAAATGTCTAATGAACTCATTCTATGTTGCAGCTTTGACTGTGGTGTGTTCGTCTACCTCTTTGTAAAATCCATAATTGAAGGACGATCAACATTGCTGGTTAATCCTCCGAACGATATCCCTGAAGCTATGCGAGCAAGACTTGCCGCACAATTATTACTGGCTGGTTTTGAACAAAGACATAAAGAAGAAACAGTGTACAGTGATGAATGATATGTTCATACAAATACAATAATGTATGTATATTTAAGTAATTGAAAATGATTGTTATCAGATGTATTGTTCTATCTGTACCATGTTCGTTCTAGTGATGCTCGTTAGTTCTAACTCATACAACGTTAGTTCTATTCTGTACCATGCTCGTTAGTTCTATCTCATAGCCAGTTCTAAAATTTTAATTATTTAAGTTATCTTCAGACCTCCAGCTGCTCACTTCTTTAGAAGCGACGGTTCCATCACACTAACATATCACATCATATATTCGCGTGTTCCCAAGTCAGTTAAATAAATAAATTAATTTAAATACCTAATACGAACTTCCATCGATTGTACGGTCACCACCTTTCTTTCTTCTACTGGTCCCAGCGTAGGCGCCTCTGCAAACCCCTCCCCCTGCTAAAAACCACAACCCAGCGTCATCTATTTTCATCGTATACCCTCACAAATGGCTGGGGATCCTTCTTGTGTACACTGCCATGGGACAGGACACAGCACTCGAGATTGTCATCATGGAATTACCGCAAGTGCCCCTCCGAGGATGCTTACCGTCCCGGCCAACACCTCCAGCACCATACGATATCTTTCTTCTTACGCCATCTTCAATCTTGATAGAGGCCGTCCATCGGTGCAGGAGCTCCGAGAAATGCTGGCCTACCGCTTCAATCTTAGGTCATGGCCCCATCAAATCAAGGAGGCGGCAGGGAACAGCTTCATGGTACAGTTTCCATCCGATGAAGTTCTTGCCCAAGCTATTGATCTCGGTTTGATAGATATGGGCACATTTAAGGGCAGATTTCGCCGTTGGAAAGAGGATCTGAGGCTAACAACGTTGCCTCAACCCTTTCTAGTATGGATTCGCCTATTCAATCTCCCATACCACCTCTGGAATTTTGAATTTCTTCAATCTCTGCTCATTGGTATCGGTGAATGTGTAATGTGCTCCAGGGACGTCATAACACATTCTAACTTCAAAGACTGTAGAGTTCTACTCAAGGTTAGGGATTTATCTGAAATCCCTAAGAGGCTTGGGTTCCGTTACATCTCACCGGTGGACGGTAACGCCAGGGAAGGATACGCCATCACGCAGGTCCAATGCGGGGGGAATTTGGAGAAGGCTCAGGTATCCACACGACTCAACTTAGGGCCCTAGTGTGCGCAGCCCTTTAGGACCGACCCCGAGTTAATTGAGGTTAGTTGGGGTGGCGTCCACATGACGGTAGAGAGAGACCAATGGCAGCTGTTTCTCCGTAACCAAGGGGTCGGGGGTGCCAATTCTCCAAGGGCTCTCCCTACCGGCAATGTTCCTCTCCCTTTAAACCCCGTCGTCTCCCACAGTGGCTCAGCGGGATCCAGTTCTCCTTCCTCAAAGCGCAGTAAGCCAGGACCTTCGAAAAGGAAGGCGAGTGACAGCGAAAAGGGTTTATTAGACCCAAACCCATCCAGCGAGGGCAGCAACAAATGAAGACCTGGAATCATTGCGTGTTTTTTCTTGTTAAATTTTGCTTATCCACCAAACAGTTTGTTACAAATGTTGTGTTACTTCCAATCTGCACCCTTTTAGTTATATATTTTAACATGTTAGATCTATTCTGTAGAGTGTTAGTTCTAATCTGCACAGTGTTAGTTCTATTCTGTAGAGTGTTAGTTCTAATCTGCATAGTGTTAGTTCTAATCTGTAGAGTGTTAGTTCTAATCTGCAGTAGCGTGTGATGGCTTGTTAGTTCTATTTTATTACACGTTATATCTAATTTATACCACGTTATATCTAATTTGTGTTAGTTTTATTTTATACCAAGTTATAAACCTAATTTATACCACGTTATATCTCATTTATACCACGTTAGATCTAATTTACTAATTTATACCAAGTTAGTTCTATTTTATATCACGTTATAAACCTAATTTATACCACGTTATATCTAATTTATACCACGTTAGCTCTAATTTATACCAAGATAGTTCTATTTTTTACAACGTTATAAACCTAATTTATACCAAGTTAGTTCTATTTTATACAATGTTAGATCTAATTTATACAAAGTTAGTTCTATTTTATACCAAGTTTGTTCTCATTTTATACCAAGTTAGTTCTAATTTATACCAAGTTGGTTCTAATTTATACCAAGTTATTTCTGTTCTGTAGAGTGTTAGTTCTAATCTGCATAGTGTTAGTTCTATTCTGTAGAGTGTTAGTTCTAATCTGCACAGTGTTAGTTCTGTTCTGTAGAGTGTTAGTTCTAATCTGCACAGTGTTAGTTCTATTCTGTAGAGTGTTAGTTCTATTCTGCACAGTGTTCGTTCTAATCTGTAGCTTGTGATGGCTTGTTAGTTCTATTTTATTACACGTTATATCTAATTTATACCACGTTATATATCTAATTTATGTTAGTTCTATTTTATGCCAAGTTATAAACCTAATTTATACCACGTTATATCTCATTTTATACCAAGTTATTTCTAATTTATACCAAGTTAGTTCTATTTTATACCACGTTATAAACCTAATTTATACCACGTTATAAACCTAATTTATACCACGTTATAAACCTAATTTATACCACGTTAGATCTAATTTATACCAAGTTAGATCTATTTTTTACTACGTTATAAACCTAATTTATACCACGTTAGATCTAATTTATACCACGTTATATCTAATTTGTGTTAGTTCTATTTTATATCACGTTATAAACCTAATTTATACCACGTTATATCTAATTTATACCACGTTAGCTCTAATTTATACCAAGATAGTTCTATTTTTTACAACGTTATAAACCTAATTTATACCAAGTTAGTTCTATTTTATACAATGTTAGATCTAATTTATACAAAGTTAGTTCTATTTTATACCAAGTTTGTTCTCATTTTATACCAAGTTAGTTCTAATTTATACCAAGTTAGTTCTAATTTATACCAAGTTAGTTCTAATTTATACCAAGTTAGTTCTAATTTATACCAAAGCTTTCAGCCATGGTTCGTCGCTCATTCATACGAACCATAATCTGTTTACGTATGTGCTCTACCAGTTGAAGTATCCGTAGTAGCCTAGCCTCATGTATCCATTTGTTGAATGACTCTGCAACATTTGATGTAACGTGACCATATCTAAAACATAATAGGGAATTCGTCAAGCGGCTTATAATAGTCATGTAATCAAATAGCTTATAACTTACCTAACTCCAGGGAAAAACGCATTGGCCTAGTTTTCTGGAGCGTAGTTCATCACAATATTGTAAGCTCTTTCGTCAACCAGTCTAATGTCGTCCATGTAATCGTTCCATTCTGCTCTAGTATATTTGTAACAGGCAGATTGCAATAGATTACCCAAGATCTGAGTATCTTTTGATTTGAATCCCAAATCCTTCAACTTTGTCCTGAAGTTCTCCACTAGATGCAACACACATCGAGAGTGTATAGAATCTGGAAAAAATTCTCTAACTGCTTCTCTGATCCCCTTATCCGCATCTGAAATTATCACTAGCTTGTGTGGAGGGTTGTATGGATCTGGCCTTTCATAGAGAATAGACCACAAACCTACAAAGAGTTGTGGTTACCATACACGAATTAGAGTTAGCAATGAATGAGCTAGAATTATCATAACCTGCAACAGAACTAACATGGCTAGGGATAGAACTAACCTTGTAAGAACCACTTCCAGTTAACATTATTTTCCTGATCGCATATACAATACGCCAATGGAAATATCCCCTGATTTCCATCATATGCTACGGCGCTTAGGAGTATGCCTTTGAATCGATCTTTAAGAAAGGTACCATCCAAAAATAAGAGTGGTCTACAGCCGTATAAAAAACCATTTATGCAGGCGGCGTAGCATATGAATAACCTTGTAAACCTCCCCTCATTTTGTTCAACATGAATATAGCTACCTGGGTTTGTCTTCTTGACCTCTTCTACATACCTAGAAAATTGAAGATTAAGCGTTAGTACCAACATTGAAAAATTAGTATAATCGACCCTAATCCCCTCATTTTGTTATATATCATCTTCTATTTACCATCGTAATTGATCGTAGGACTCATGGGCATCACCATATAATTTCTCTTGTGCTCTTTCTTTACCCCACCAAATCTTACTATAATCGACCCTAATCCCATACGAGCTTAGAAACTCCTTTTGAACGTCAATAGGCCGTATATCCGGTCGAACCTTTAACGTGGGTTGTAATTGGGTAGCAATGAATCGCCTTGAGGCTCTAGATTGACCAGCATTATTGCCATGCTGCCCACAACTGTGATTGTCCACAAACCTTTTGATTTCAAGTCTATTATCATTTTTCGGTGGAGAGGCAAATAACATCCACGGACAATTTTTTGCTGCCTTAAACCGACAAAACACTCGAATACGCTTCGGTTCATTCTTCCCAAACTCGTATTCGAATTTTTTTGCCATGGAGTAGTATAGCAAGGCCAATCTTAACTCCTTCGCACTTTCAAATCGTTGTCCCTCACCGGTTAAAGCTGTGTGCCACCAAGCAGGAATCCTCTCTGATCTGCTAATCATGTCATCAATCGTCATGACATCATCTCCGGAAGGATTGTCATTGGGATTCTTATCTGGAACACTTGTTGTCAACAACGCCGACGGGCCACAGTCTACACTTTTTGATTTCAAACTGCACAAATAATAGAAGTATCAACAGATAATAGCAAAAGCTAAAAAGTAAAAACGACAATTGCTTGCTGTTAGAATCAATTAGAACTAAAAGAACTAACAATATAACTATTAGAGCTAACAGTGCATTGATTAGAACTGACATAATAGCTATTAGAACAAACGATATAGCCATTAAAGGTTAGTTCTAATTTAACGAAGTTATTTCTATTTTATAACAAGCTATTTCAAAATTATAACATGTTAGTTCTATTCTGTAGAGTGTTAGTTCTAATCTGCACAGTGTTAGTTCTATTCTGTAGAGTGTTAGTTCTAATCTGCACAATGTTAGTTCTATTCTGTAGCTTGTTAGTTCTAATAATATGCACAGTGTTAGTTCTAATCTGTAGTGTGTTAGTGTCAGTTCTAACTGATGGCTTGTTAGTTCTATTTTATACCTACATTGTCTAATTTATACCACGTTAATTTATACCACGTTATATCTAATTTATAACAATTAGGACTAACAATATGGGAACTATAGTGGAACCAGCAATAACTCTAGTAGAACTAACAAAATAGCGATTAGAACTGACAAATAAAACATTAGAACTCTAGTATGGAGCATAACAAAGAACTGCTTAATGACAAATAAAACATTAGAACTGAAGTCCAGTTAAACCTAGTATAGAACTAACAAGAAGACGATTAGAACTTAAGTTAATTGATTTTACAGTTAACCTACATGTCTTGTCGGACTTGCTCCTTTTCCTGTTTATTCGAAGAATCATCTCCTTCTTTAAAAGCTTGCACGTGAACCTCTTTCAGTCCAAGATTGTGGCAATGCTCCACCATAGACGTCAGATCACCATCGTTCTCAATGATAAATTTTAAGCTTTCAACTGTTTGATCTTCGTATGCCAAAATTAATGACTCGTATGGAAGATCTAACCTCTCTGCCGCATCAAACTTGAGATCCAAGATGGTGGTTGAAGAATTAATCTTCAAGAATACCGCTTTATACTGCGAAGAGACAATGCAGATGATGTCCTTTTCAGCCATTTTGATCTGAGGAGGAGGAGTAATGGAGAACTAACTAGTTATTGCTCATGATGGAGAGAGTTATGGAGAGAATTTTGGTCTGAGGAGGAGGAGTAATGGAGAACTAACTAGTTAGATGAAGTAAAAAAAGGGGGAAATTTCCCTCCATTTTCCCATCATATCGCATTAATGAGAAGTGACTTCCAGGACTCGTCTGGGGAAGAAAGTGAAGGGCAGTTTCGGTTTTTTTGTAAAATACCATCTGCTTTTAGTATAAAACTGACGTGGAGGGAGCTTAAAACATTAAAGCCCATTTTTTGGGGCTATTCCACATGGGGCAAAGTACAGGGGGGCTAGTCACACGAAGTTCCCACTTTTGGGGCCTGGACACATTTTTCCCTTTTAATTTTTATACTTTTTTATATTTATAAATTACATAATTATAATTAATTAATAATATAATTTTTTATCAAAATTGTGTTTATTTTTTTCTTTGTATTCTTAAAAAGATTTTAAAAAGTAAATAAATTTAAAAAACAAATAAAATTCGGGTCGTGCCTAGCCCGCTTAGGCCCGGCCCGGTCCCAGCCCGGGGCAATCGGGCCCGGTTTTCTGGGCTTGCCCGGATGGACAGCCCTAGTCACAATACAACAACCTTTCTGTCGTGCCAAATCTTCTCCTCAATATATAATGTAGACTCTATATTATTAGATTAATGCTAAACAAGAAGAATAGGAGATTTGATTTATCCATTTGTGTAATGATTGAGAATTGTTATGATATAGTCTTACAATTCCGGTTCAGTAACTTTTGGCTCTATCTAAATAATCTTGTCTCTTAAGCATCCATGATTGGTAGGGGTGTGGAGCTAAGTTATAAACTAGAGTGGGCCTTGAGCAACCCAAAAAAAGACAAAAAAAACCCCAAAAAGAACACAAGGAAAAAAAACAACAACAAAACAAAACAAAACAAACCCAAAAAATAGAAAATGGAAAAATTTAGAAATTTACCTAGAGTATATCATGCGATATGAATGAAATAATCAAACTCTGCAGCAACAGAGGTAATAAAATGATGCCAGGCTCCAGTGCGTCTGTTAATGGGTGTAGCAATTTTGCTTTAGTTAGAATAGGTTAGCAAAGGATGTAACAAAAGCACATGATGTGGGCCCACTATATAGAGTCAAAGGAATAGGATTGTAGGTGCTTTTGATGGATTAATTTTAATAACCCCCTCAACTATAAGTGTTTTCTTAAAAAATCCTTCTCAATTATTTTAATTTGAGAAAATCCTCTTAAGTTTAAACATGCCGTAGACAATTCCCTCAACTTTGAAAGTTCTAAAACCCACAATCAACTATAAGGTGTCTCATAAATCTCTCTGATCTTTCACATTGGTCTCAATAAACTCCCTCGACGTTGGTGTTAGCGCCTATGGCTAAATCTGGAACAAACAACTAAATCTGTTAGAGAGCTGAAATGCTATATTTTAAAACTTTTTTAAGTTTAGCTGATGTGCGTTTATGAAATGCTGTGCTTAAAATAATATTTGGCCTACTCCGATACAAGGATCCCAATGCCAAACTGCTTCCAGGAACAACAGTATAATACACTGGTGTGCACTTACCAAGTACTGTCAAGATCTCCTGGATCTATAAGACCTTTCAGTCAAGGCAAAGATCTACTCGATCTGTTAAACCTTTCGGTTCAGGCAAAAATATCATTGATTTATTAAAACCTTTCGGTTAAGACAAAGATCTTTCGATCTGTAATAACCTTTCGGTTCAGGGCTCTGTTCCTTCGGGCACAGACTAAAGCTTTTACTCTTTCAAACTCTTCAACAGCAACAAAACAGCTTAAACACTTCAATGTGTTTTTCCATATGTATGAGAGCTGCTCCAAGGGGCTCTATTTATAGGCCTCTAAGGTCAGCTCAAGGGTCATTTGACTGTTATAAATTATAATAACAGTTATGATTGTAACAACAAATGACTTAATTGTTGTAATTGTTGCATACAGTTTTAATTGTTGCATGTAGAAACGTCTGAACGCGAGGGTTACGTTTCTACCCAACGCGAGGGTCGCGTCTAGCCTTGTGAACGCGAGGGTCATATTCCCTTACTACGAAGCAGACTGTGAGGCAGCCACATTGGCGGCCAACGTGGCGCCACCTACCCTCGATGCCTCCGTGCGAAGTACAAAGTACGTCTTACAAAGCGCCACTTATAGCGCCTCAGCCTGATTAGCCCAAACCTCGGCCCATGAGCCCATGGCCCACGACCCATGACCCACGACCTACAAACTTAAGAGGGATTAATTGAATAAAAATAAATCCTGGTTTGCCATTGGCAAGCCTCGAACACAGGACCTTTTGAAACACCAAAACTTTAACTTTTTACCACGCCACTAAGGATTTCTGAAAAATACTGTTTGCGTCGAAAGTTGGTTTATTTGTCGAATTCATTACACGTTTATAGATTACAATGAATTTAAAAGAGATAATCTTTTTATAAGACTACTCGCTTACACAAATAAAACAAGAATTATAACTCTCTTCAAACACGCGCACAGGACATTTATCACCCGCTGCTTGCGTGGGATCTTTGCCTGTGCCGAGGACGCATTAGTCCATGGACTACCGCGGATCAGATCCGGTTGATAGAATAAAATTTTAATGCTCTTGATTCATAAAGGAAATAATCACAGAAGTGATAATCTTAACCAAGTGAGATTACAACTCTTCTCAAAATCAAAGCAAAGTCTTGTCTCAAGGAAGGATGAAACGGGCCTCAAATCCTTCGAATAGCTCCCTCTTTATACTAGAGTTCACCAAGATCTGCTAGCCCTCCTCTAAAATTTATGGTTCACTCTTTAATTTGACAGCACCTCGCCTCTAATTTCAGATCCCCCGTGTATAGGGTCCCTAGACTTGTATTTATAGGCTTCGGTTGTAGCGTTTTAGGATAAAAATTGATGATTTGACCTTATCCTTAGTTAACAACCACTTAACCACATTTAGAAATAGTATCAAAACAGTTGGGGAGGCTTTGGAATAAAAGAATCCCGAGAAAACTATCGAAAATGCGTTTCGAGCATTTCTAGGCGTGAGCCACCTTATGGTGGCTCCCACCCTAGGGTGGCTCAGCCTTGGCCGAGCCACCTGGCCTTGGCGGAGTTGTTTTTATAAGACTCGGCTACCAGAGGCTTTTTTGGTTTGGTCTTGTTCCGTCGTTTTGCACATTTCGTCGTTTCGTTGACTCGTACGCTTTATTGACTTTCTTCGTGCACTCGTTAGCTCTTTTACAGCATGGATAATCCCATTTGACTCAGATAATGACGTTCATTGCCTTCTCTTTATTTTGAGCTGTGTGCAGAAACCTGTAAGTAATTTTTGACGCCTACAAATACCAGTAATTAATAAATACATAGTTTAAAAACTCATTTTTGGAAAACGGTTTTGACCAAAAAATCCAACAATCCCCCACAAGTTTTTAAACTAGTATCGTGTAACGGTACCGTTGTTTTAATTATTGTACATAAGATAGATGTTGTAAGGACTTGGATCCCCTTTAGACCAACTGAATAAAAGATAGATGCATAGTGTCGCAAAGACTTGAACCAACACATGTCTAAAAATCCAGCGATCAAGTAAGATTAAACTCATCTATGGTAGTTTTTACTTTGAACCATACTTACCTTTGTCTTTGCCTTGCACATTTATGGTCATGTGCATGTCCTAATTTCTGCTAGAGATCTAGGTATCTTTCAACAATACATCATAGGAGACGACCAAATCTTCACCCAGGCATAGGTGAGTTCTTTAGGCATGTTTCCTATCAAACATCACGTATTCGAGATGCTTTGAACTCATTAAGGCTTAAGAGTCATCCTCTCTCATGATAGGATTCTAGATGACTCCTTTAGACGTGTATCCTATCTAACACCCCGCATTCAAAATGCTTTGGACTTATTAAGGCTTAACAGCCATTCCTTTTACATGATAGGAACATCTTACATAGATACGTTTCATATAATTCAAATTCTTTACTTATTTTAGTTCATAGAGAAATCTAAAAAACATATTCTAGCCAGCACCTAAAAGTTTTTAGACTTTGTGACAAATATTCTCCAAAATTTTTGAATTACAAAAACGCCCCTACAAATTTAAAATTTTATTAAAGCATCTTGAAAGTTATAAATTTTATGAGGAATCTAAAAATATGCTAACTAGAAATTAAAAGTTTTTTAACTTTGGAGAAAATATATTATAAGTTTTAAAAATTACAAAAACACCCCTAAAAATTTAAAATTTATAAAAACACCATGAAAATGTCAAACTTATAAACATACTAAAAACCTAAAAATAACACAAATAACCCCAAAAAATTTATAAAATTTGTAATACACACACTGAACATTTTATAAATTTCAAAATAAAACATTCAAAATTATAAAATTTGTAAAAATCCTGATAATTACTGACCTAACAGTACATTAAAAATATAGGAATTATAAATATCCCCTACATAATTTATAATTTATAGAAAACATCATTAAAGTTTTAAAAGTTATAAACAATCTTTTAAAATTCAAAATTTACAAAAACACCCTAAAATATTTAAATTCATTAATAAATTGAAAGCATAGGAAGTATTAATAGTCTATAAACAATTTACAATCTGTAAAAAAGCCTATAAGTTAAAAAAATTACAAAAAGTTCTTAAAATTCATAAATTACAAAAACAACTCCATGAGAATTTCTAACCTATAAACTCTAAAATGAATATGTAAAATTACTAACAACCCCTAAAAAATTAAAATTTTGTAAAAAATATCATACACCTTTAAAAGTATAGGTTTAGGAAAAAAAATTCATAGTAAATATTACCCAAAATTTTTTGAAAAGAACATAACTAATTGAAAATCTATTAAATTTAAAATTTATAAAAAATACCTTTAAAGTTTAGTACATTACAAATTACCCCTCCAAAGTTTGAAAATTTTCAATGATTTTTTTTTAATTTCTTGATTTAAATGTAATGTTGAATAGTTTTGTGTATTTGTAAATTTCAAACTTTAGGGTGTTTTTCACACTTTTTAAAATTTTGAGGGTGTTTATTTTATAGTTTTCTAAATTTTTATTGTATTTTCGGTGTAATACACATATACATTAATTAATGATGATATTAAAGAATAAGTCGTTGATAAGATTATTAGATCATAGTTAAGTGTGCACACCATACGTCACTATTCCTAGGCAGTATAGTTTATATATGCAAAAAATTTTAGATAATCTATGTAGTGGTTAAAAAGATTTTGACTTTAATGTACTATTTTTACAAATTATATACAATGTGAACCTATCATATAATTTTGATTGTGGTCATTATAATTTTAATACGTTTGATTGATTGACTATATACGTATATAGACCATAGATTACTTTACTCTCTTACATGAGCTAACATTTGGTGCTAATAATTTAAATTATTACTTTTAAATTCAATATAAAGAGGAGCTTTAATAACATTTATTTATTTACCTACAACATAATACAATCTCAATTCCTATTTTTTGCTGGAGATTTATTCCATAGTTATGCATATCAAATTAATAACTAAATTAATAATTATTTATGCTTAAATTAGGATGATTGTAGTTGGTCACTCACTATAAAATTTTTATGAAGATATATACCTTACTTTCTATAGTTATTTGCACTGCTCATGTATATTTTATAAATTAGTTCTTAATTTGACATATTAAATTACTTTTTCTTTGTAGAAATTTTTTCTTTTACTTTTAGACTATGTAATCACTATATCACCATTCTAGCATAAAAAGGACCTCACTCAAAATGGCTTCAATGCAATGTTTGAGTTGCACTGAAGTATATACTATTGTTACTATGTGTATATTTTTTTTAAGAAAATCATGTCAACACTTTTTAAATAGAAGAGAATATTCTAACCTCTGATATTATAAAAGTTAAATATAGTTAATTAAATGATTAGCAAAAGAGAACTTACATCAGAAAAGTGTGAATAATAAGATAAAGAGGAAAGATAATAGCATTGCTAACACTACTACAAAATAGCAAACTATAATGTAAAGTTAACCTATTTTGTGGAGGCCAACTACTGGCTATAAGCATCGAGGTTTCCATATATATACTTTATAATTTATTATAAAAGTTCATATAATCTTATATAATAAAATTAATTTAATATTAAATAGTAATATCATTATAATAATATCATTATTAGAAAAATTCTTCATGAATCGATATGTTCTTTACAATATATAAGCTATGCACTCTAAATTCTTCGTCTTTTATAGAGTCAAAAGTTTGAATACGAGCCTCTAACATGTTACTCTCACAACAACAAAATCCACTTAGAAAATATGGATATTCTAGATAAGTTATGTATCATATATACAATACAATTATCCTATGCAAGTGAGTTATAATAGCATTTTTCATTCACATCGTTTGAGCTAAGATTTGATAGGGACCTTGCATCAAAGAAAAAAAATATTTAGAGCACATGGAGAAATATATCATAATCTCCATGTTCTAATTTCGTAAGAAAATAATTCTTCATACTTTCAGTTTTACTTCTATGATACAAAGAATAAGCTATAAAGTTGAATGAGAATATTAGATAATATAAATATGAGCGAAACATCAACTAAAAGTTAACATGAATATGAGTCAAACCATAACTAAAAGTTTAATGGACATATTACAAGTAAATTCATGTGCAAAATTCTTTTGTGAATTGAATGATCACCCATCTTTTGAAAACTTCAAGATACTAATAAACAGAGATGTTATACTAAATTAATATGTTTATAACTCACAAATAGTAGACCACGTAACCACAGTCTGAGTTGAAGGAAATAATGATAAAATTTTATTTGAGAGAGATTATTGAGTTGATGATCAATCCCACAGAAAACTTTATTTTTTCTTTTTACTTTATTTTTATCAATTTAAATAATAATGATATTTAACCACGTGCATTGCACGTACAACTAAACTCATGATATTAGTGCATCTCAACTAGTTCTCTTAAAAAAAGAGAGTTTGAGAAAAACTTTTCTCAGACAAAAATACCCTTGATCCTTTTGGTTATTTCGTTATTATGCTATCATAATTAATATGTTTATTAGAATATTAATATGAATTTTGTGCTATTTACACAAATTATGAAATTACAAATCCTAAACTAATTTTATCCATGACCAGCCTATGTACTCATAGTTTATTTGAAAGTGTAATCCTTGGTTAAAAATTCTATCATTAAATAAGTTTCTTTTCTATAACATGAAATTGGACTTACCTTAAGCATGACCGATTATGCATGCAAACTTTACGCATACACCCTTCTTCTAATAGGAATTCTATTAGATAAATAATTAGTTATAGTCAATATTCATCTAAGCCCTTCAAACTATTTTAGTTATAAATTAAAAGTTAATTGATCCACTTTGTTGTAATATCATCCCCGCCCATTTTAGTATACAATCACCAATAAGAAGAGGAAATTTTCCATGCAACACTCCACCTTTTTTATAAATTAGAAATTACTCCAAATTTAATTAGATAATTTAAATTTAATTTGTTGAGAGATTTATTTTTACTGATGTGGGTATTTACATCATTTCATATCCTGAAGTAACGTCAATGGATTTATCAAAAACTAATGGGGTTTCTTTGAATCAAAATAGCTAAGGGTGTTTTCTGAGTACCATAAGTGGCTGGGGTATTCCTTTACTGTTTGGGAGATTTTATTAACTTAAATAGGTATTTAGGCAATTTCACATTTTGAAGTAACAATATCAGGGAGACTTTACTGAGAAAGTTGAGGGTTATTGCAATACATTTTAAGTAAACTATTTCACAATCAAATTATAACAAACAAATAAACATAAGAAACAATAAAAATATCTGGTCATGTGCGACGCACGTGCATCCAGTCTAGTTGTAAGAAAAATTGTGAGTCGTCATGGACCCTACATTTTTATTTGTAGGAGCACACGAGTAGTATAAATTTTATAATACAGTTATCACTACTCATGACTAAACACAAAATGTAAATATTTTCCAAAGTTCTTCTAAAATTGCACAATCTTACATGATTTGAGGTAAATAACTATTAATTGTTACGCTAGACACATGTCAAATGTAAGACACAAATTCTATTGAAGTTGAGTTATAAAAAAGGAAGAAAAACTCTATCAAAATTAATGTTCTCTACGATTTAGAGAGGTTTTAAACTTAATTAATGAAAAATGTTTTGATAGGATTTATGTATCTAGTTTTTATATATGCTTATATATTTTCCAAAATATGTCTTTCTTGTGTATCAAAATAAACTACAAACATCCTTATTATACATGACTTTCAAAAAAAATTATATATAAAAAAAAAAACTATGTTAGAACCTGCCAACCACCCAGCTCACCTGTGGTTCATGGAGGCTCTAACTTCTTAATTTATGATGTCCAGTAGCACAACTCTTGCGTTAACCATCGAGTGATGATGTAAGATTAAGCTATCATAATCATAGTTTTCAGTAAGAAAATGACATCTTAGGGAGTGAAATGTCTTCATCTCATAAGCATTATATGAACTGAGCTCTCAAGCCATGTTTCACATGTTCCTGGTTATTTTTAGCCCTTTGTAGAATTTACCTAGCGTTCATGTTTCACATGTTAATAGAATATTTTATATAATAGCAGTGATCAGTCCAAGAATTATAATCTTGTGAATATTAGCCTTCTGTTACACTAAACCCCAAGAACTTTCAGTGTTTTGCAACAAATCCCCAATAACTTTCAAAATTGCAATAAACCCCAATATTTTATTTGAATTGCAGACAATCCCAATAAGTTTCCAATATGTTTTTGCAGACAACCCCAATAAATTAAAACCAAAAAAACAGCATAGCCAATCCGAATCTGATAAGTTTGTTTGTAACTTCTCGCTTTTGATTTTTTAAGTCATCAGTTTTTTTTATTCGACAATTATTTGAAGGACAAAATTTTAAAAGTATCTTTTTTTTTCAATTTTATATAGCAAAACCGATCACATCTCAAAATAATTTGCAAAACCGACCCTTTTCTTAGGAAAAGGATCGGTTTTGCAGTCGTGAAGTTTTTCGAGCTACACGGGACTGCTAGTCCCGTGTAGTTCAGCTAGCAATTGAAATGCATAGGATTAGCAGTCCCGTGCATTTGATTCCGTTTACACCGCCACCCGTGACCCCCCTTATTCCCTTATTTCCTGCACCTGTGACCCCTCCCCTCTCTCGCCCCTCTCTCGACTCCGCCGACCCCCGCTGACCAAGCTCCTGACCACCGCTACCGACCAAGCTCCGATCAAGGTAAATTTTTTTAATTTTTATTGTTAAATTTGATGAGGGATATGAACTGAGAGTTAGGGTTTAGCCATGAAATTTGCTTTTTAGTTAAGATTAGGGATTATGGTTTAACCATGAGTATTTTGATTAGGGTTAAACCATGAATAATGTGATTAGGGTTTAGCCATGAATAATGTGATTTGGGATTAGGATTTTATGAATAATTTTTAGTTATAATATGATTAGGGTTTAGCGATGAATAATGTGAATTGGGATTAGGGTTTTTAGCCATTATTTGCTTTTTCAGTTGAGATTAGGATTTTAAATTTGATTCTATAATAGATTATTTACATATGATGGACTGTTAATTTTTAGTTTCGATGGCAAACTCTATACTCATTATTTACTTTTTCAATGGGAGTTTCGGCGTTGGATTGAATAGTATGCCTATGTATGAGGGAGGTTCTAGGAAAATGTTTATGCTATCTAAGTCATGTAATTTTGATGGAATGATGAATGAAATACACAAAGTTACTAAAATTAATAAAACAGAGTATGCAATTAAGATGTTTTTCAAGTGTCCGATAAATAAGAGTAGAACTATTGTTGTTGAGATTACCAACGATGAGGAATTGAATGACATGAAACAATTAGTCGAGAAACAAGTGTCAATTGAGTTGTTCAATGAGAAGTATTCGATTCACGAATTTGCCCAAGTTTCACGACCTCAAGAAGAGTTTTCTCGGATGCTTGACTTAGACAACGAGTCGAGTGGTTTTATGACATCTCCAAGCCAAGATCCGTGATTTCAACTACAACATTTAAGTGGTCATTCTCTTGGTGGGACATCAAGTACTATATTTAACGATGCTTCGGGCCATGTTACAAGTGACCTACCGGCCGGATTAATTGTAGAAGAAGAAGCAAATTATAACTCAGAAGATATTGAAGAAGAAGGCGTGCAAATTGAGAGCATGCAAGTGGTAGCTGGAATCGATGATGACTCCCGTTGGATGGAACAATTTAATATTAACAATGATTATGTGGAAGTTGAAGATCCTCGTTATCCGACGAGTTTTATAATGAGGATTGAATAAATACTTCTCAAGCTGAATTTGTTAATGTTGGTCCAAATTTTTAACGGCCTGAGGACTTCACTTTTAAAAAAGGGGACCAATTCGGGAGCAAAGAAGCATTGATCTTTGTAATACAAGAATGGTCTATCAAAAATCAGGTCAAATTCAAGCCGGTAAAAACTAATACAACAAACTACTATGTAAAATATTACTTTAATGAGAAGATTGAAGTAGAGCATGCAAATAAGCAAGATGAGAGAAATAGGAAATGTCCTTGGTTGCTAAATGCAGCTGTGAGAAAATCATCAAATGAGCAATTTGTAATATCTAGATATTGCGGACTTTATACACGTTACAATCCGTCAGTGGATGTCGATGATTATTCTGCATCTTCCTCTTATATATATAAGCTAATTATGTCTGAAGTTAGAGCTAAACTTGATCTAAATACAGGTCAGATATTTCAAAGGGTATATGACATGCGGGGCATTAAGATATCTAAATATAAGACATATGATGTAAGGAGGAAAGCATTATCTAAAATATTTGGAGATTGGAAAAAATCTTATGAATTACTTCCACAGTATCTTGAAGATATCAAGAAAAATAATTTAGGAACTAAATATGAAATATTGTCCGAATAGATTGCATCGGGGATGGAGAGGTTTACTCAAGTATTTTGGGCATTTGGTCCTGCTATTAAGGGCTTCACTTTTTGTCGTTAGTTATTGAGTATTGATTGTACACATTTATATGGCAAGTACAAAGGCGTGCTTCATGTGGCGACTGGTGTAGATGCAAATGGTGGTTTATTTCCTCTACAATTGGTAGTCATGGAGGTAGAGGATACTTCTAGTTGAAAGTGGTTCTTTGAACTTATATACAAGTGGATTCCTAGTGTTTGTGCGTCAAGATTAATTACTTTTATCACAGATGGGATGAAAGGAATTATAAGGGCATTACATGAGGGTTTTGGTGCATCTTATTACCATCGATATGTTTAAGGTATATAAGAGATAATTTCAAGAAAAAACACGATGAAATTAATTTGCAAAATCTTTTATGGCAAGCTGGGTGTGCAATCGATACATTAGTGTATGAACATTGTAGGGATATAATTAAGTCTTTGTCATTAGATGTACATAATTAGATTGAAAATAACTTGAAGCCTCAATTCGAGCATCGATGGGCATTATATAAGGATGATGGTGTACGGTTTTGCATGATGACAACTAATTGCTCTGAGAGCTTTAACGATATTCTTAAAGGAGCATGAGCTATGCTAATACAATCATTGGTTGCGAGAACATTCTATAGGCTAAACGCATACTTCAACAAAAGACGTGAGGATGGTGTAACTGGACAACACGTTACACACCAAAAAATGAGTATATTTTACATAGAAGAATTGAGGCGGCAAGATTAAATCAAATTACTGTATTAAATGATAATGAATGATAGGTACAAGATTATGACGGTATCTACACCGTTAAACTATTTGATGTTGATTGCACTTGCATATGTAACATATCACAAGTCCAAAAAATACATTGTGCACATGTTCTTGCGGCTTCTTCCAATCAGCCGGGTGGTGCTAGAATTCCATATAATCGGTATTGTTGGCATCTAGAGGATGAGCATATCATAGCAGCTGTTGGACGGGCCGACTTCTTAACATGTTCAAAGTTTCGTTGGATGAGGCTCGATTGGCCACTACTCACCATTTTGATAGATAGATGGAGGTCATAGACTAATATTTTCCACTTCCAAATGAGAGAGTCTACCATTACTCTACATGATATAGCCATGATACTCGGTCTCCGCATAGATGGTCCTTGTGTTACCAGTAGTGATAGACATTTTTGGCCGGACAAGTGTGATGAGTTATTAGGTGTAGCTCCAGAGTTAATGCATGGAGGAAATATTAAATTGAAGTGGTTGAAAGAGACCTTCTCGGTGCCATTTCCCATTGATGCGCCACAAATATTGATTGAGCAACATGTACGTGTTGGGATTTTATCTTTGATTCTTTGTGTAACTTCATGAGAATTAGATAGGGTTAGAGTTCTATCATGATTAGGAGTTTATGTTTTATCATGATTAGGAGTTTGAGTTCTATCATGATTAGGAGTTTGAGTTTTATCATGATTAGGAGTTTGAATCCTATTCTAATTAGAAAGTTAGGCTAGAGATAGAGTTTTGGTTTCCCTATATATATTCTTCTATTGGTGGAGGAAAAATCATGAAGAAAAAGTAGAGATGTAGTAGATGAGAGAGAGAGAGAGGGTTTCGTAGTCTTTATCTGTGTAAAAGATTACAAGGAGTGGACTTTGGAGAGAATATGAGAGTTGATTATGTATGTGAGGTTGAGAGATTAAGAGACGAGAGTTGAGTGATTTCTCTTGTAGTTCTCCCTGATACATAGTGAATTTCTCGTATTGTTGCCCCGTGGACGTAGGTCGAAGTTGGTCGACCGAACCACATAAATCTCGGTATTCTTTTTCTTGATTGTGGTTGTTCTATCTTATTGATTGGGGATGGCTTCTGAGTTGCGCATATCGTGGTAGGCGGGGAGACTGAAATTCCCCAACAAGTGGTATCAGAGTGATGATAATGGATCCGGGAGCGAGTTTGCAAGATAGAAGACGACGTCGTGCAAGATTAAAAATCGGCGTCACAAGAATCAAGATGGAAAAAGGGAAAGGTTACTATAGCAGAACACTGTAGCACGACGAGCACTGTTCACGTGGGGATCCGACGGTCCAGATTGATTTGTTAGCCGATTAATAATTTGGAGGCGGATTTTGGTGATCCGGGAGTCGTTCCTAGGGTTTTTCGACGTGCTGAGTTCGTTTTTGGTATCGGTTTCATCAAATTCAAACTCTACGGTAACTGATTTGAATTTTGGTTAGAGGATGATGACTTCTTCGTGTCCGAAGTTTGATATTCCGCTATTTAACGATAAGACAAATCTGATGGTAAATAAGGAGCAGAAGTTGGTTGGTGTGTATACTTGAGGAGGATATTATCAGATTAGGTGGAGCTTGCAAGCGGGCACGACCGAGTGACACACATGAAGATGAAGGTGGTGGCGTTGGACTTGAAGATGGTGAGCGCTCATATTCAGTCCAAGCCAAGTGATGGAGGAGATAAAGGCATCCAGCTCGTAGTGTGGAGTAGGAGAGGTGCACCGATATGATTCGAGACAAGCGATGTAGGTGGAGCACAAGGACAACAAGAGAGGTGGAGGCGTCACGGCGAAGCAGAAGATAGTGAGGATCATGAAGGCATCCAATTGGGAGTGCAGGCGTTCTGATTTGAAGTGCGAAAGAAATAAAAGACTCTAGCGGGAGAGACAAAGTTCCAAGACGATGATGATATATCTTCAAGGGAGTTTGGGGATCAAATCTAATGTGGAGATTGTTGGGATTTTGTCTTTGATTCTTTGTATAACTTCATGAGAATTAGATAGGGTTAGAGTTCTATCATGATTAGGAGTTTGGGTTTTATCATGATTAGGAGTTTGAGTTCTATCATGATTAGGAGTTTGGGTTTTATCATGATTAGGAGTTTGAATCCTATTCTAATTAGGAAGTTAGGCTAGAGATAGGGTTTTGGTTTCCATATATATATTCTTCTATTGGTAGAGGAAAAACCATGAAGAAAAAGTAGAGATATAGTAGATGAGAGAGAGAGAGAGAGAGGGTTTCATAGTCTTTATCCGTGCAAAAGATTACAAGGAGTGGGCTTTGGAGAGAATATGAGAGTTGATTATGTATGTGAGGTTGAGTGATTGAGAGACGAGAGTTGAGTGGTTCCTCTTGTAGTTCTCCCTGATACATAGTGAATTTCTCGTATTGTTGCCCCGTGGACGTAGGTTAAAGTTGGTCGACCAAACCACATAAATCTCAGTGTTCTTTTTCTTGATTGTGGTTGTTCTATCTTATTGATTGGGGATGGCTTCCGATTTACGCATATCGTGGTAGGCGGGGAGACTGAAATTCCCCAACAGTACGTGCATACATTATGCACATGTTCGGTTCAATATTATTTCCAGATTCGAGTAAAGATAAAGTACATGCCAGGTATGTGTAATTAGTATTTACAATAATTGACATGAATTAGCTTATTTTAATAACTTAAAATATTATGAATATGCTAGGTGGTTACCATTCATCGGGGACTTGGACACATGTGGTGCGTTATCGTGGGGTAGTGCCGTTTTGGCGTACCTATATAAAGAGATGTCTAAAGTGACATTCATAAAAAATAGTGACTTCAAAAGGGTGTCTCAGTTTACTGTAAGTATGGGCATGAGAGAGACTTCACTTGAAGTTGAGACTATGCGTGAATTTATAATTAGATGGACAACTCCATTGGATGTAGGTATTATATTTTTTAATGTAGCAAATATAATTGTAGTTATCATTGTGGTACTGAACTTTGATAACAACACAGATGGAATGTCCAAAAATGTTATGACGAGACCCCGGCTAGACAATTATATTTCTACCAAAATCGCTTGACCGTATGAATATTTTTCAGGTATCATTTCTACAAAAAAGAGCTTTTTCTTATATATCAACTTTGGTTTTAATGATATGCAACAATTATATGAAATACTCTGTAGATGGAATGTGAGCCCTACACCTAATTTCTCAATCATCTACCCCCGGTATGCACATAATACCCAGTTACATGGAGAGTCAGAGTTCCTCTAATATGTCTCGAGATAGTAGAAATGCATGTACCGGACCGCATGCTTCGACAATTTGGTCTTGCACAACATGTTCCAGAATTTATTGAAAAAATAGAGAGGGAGGCAAAGAAAGGAGGCCAACAAAAGGATTGTGCAGCTGAGCATCAAAATTATATACACAGATGGAATGATAGACATTTTTGTATTATTGGACAAATTAAACCAACTCCCCAGGAATCAGATTACTACACTTGGTATTAGGGGATAACCAGAAGATGAATACTCCATGCGGCCACAACACTGGTTGAGTTGCAAAAAGGATATGTGCTTCGGGGTATAGATGAGAGAGAATTAGTAAGTATTTTCAAAATTTGTTTTAAGTCCATTTTTATTAGTATTTCTCAATATTGCTAACTTGTGTTTTTTAAAAAATTTACAGGTATCAGCAATAGATGATGTTCAAATGCAAATTGTGGAATGGAATTGGCTCGAGCAGGTAATATAGAATTGAATATGAAATTTACATTATGTAATTTGAATTTTAAAGTAATTTTTTGCATTTCAGATTTTTTTGAATTATCCCTCGCAGGTACATATCCCGAAGCACAGGAATATGCATCAATATATCAGCCAATAATGCGGAGGCTTCACCAAGCCTTACATTGAACTCACGAAGACCTTCATGATGGACGAGAGGTAACGCACTTCGTATACACACGTCAACTACAACAAAGACGAGGACGACGCAGAAACGTTCATGAAGTTGGGCCTTCCCACTGTGGTCGCCAGTTTGTTTGCGGTGAAAATTAATTGTTTCATTACGGGATTCATTACAAACTTCAGACGTTTATAACGAATACAAAAATCGGTCTTTTTATAAGACTTTTACACAATGATTACAAAAAAAAATTACAATTCTCTTCAAACATACACAACGAGTGTTTATCGCCCGCTGCTTGCGTGGGATCTTGGCCTGTGACGGGGACGCGTTAGTCCGTGGACCACCGAACGATCAATATTTGGACAGAGTTTCGTCTATCCGCGAAGGGATCGAGAAACCGTAGCTCTTATCTCGGCGAAGCGAGATAATTACTCTTCTTAAGATTACCGCAACGGGATAATCCTAAGGAACGAACCGGGCTGCAGATCTAACTCCTCCTCCTCTCTGAAATATGTGCACTTTAAGTCTTCAATCCGGCAGGGCTTCGTCGAGGCACGAGAATTCCAGATCTCCAAAAATAAGGCTCTAGGGGCTGTATTTATAGGCTCTCAGGAGATTCGGGCGGTTAAAACTGATCGAAAACCGTCAAAAACACGTCCCAAGTGCGAGACAGTTCGGGGTGTCTCACCGGGCGGTTAAAACTGATCGAAAACCGTCAAAAACACGTCCCAAGTGCGAGACAGTTCGGGGTGTCTCACACATGTGCGAGACAGTTTGTACCACCGTCAAAAACACGTCCCAAGTGCGAGACAGTTCGGGGTGTCTCACACATGTGCGAGACAGTTTGTACCATCTTCAGTATTTTGCTCTAATTCTTTCATCCGACCTCGGAATGAGGTGATTCAAGTTGTGTTGGAAAGATAATGAAAAGATCTACAACTTTTATCTTTTAAGATTCTTCATATTCAAATCGGATCATAGTGAAAACAGCTCTATAAGGTCCGAGACACCTTTGGGTGTCTCGGCTAGGTCCGAGACACTTGTGAGTGTCTCGGTTATTTTGGTCATAACTTCCTCATATGACCTCCAAAATGATCTGATTCAAGATGGGTTGGAAAGATCACAAAAATATTTACAACTTTCATATTTTGAGTTTCTTCAGATTCAAAAAGAATCATAGTCAAAACAGCTCCACAATGTCCGAGACATCTTTGGGTATCTCGGCCAGGTCCGAGACACTTGTAAGTGTCTCGGTTATTTTGGTCATAACTTACTCATATGACCTCCAAATGACTTGATTCCAGATGGGTTGTAAAGCTGACAAAAAGATTTACAACTTTCATGTTTTGAGTTTTTTTAGATTCAAAACGAATCATGGTCAAAACAGCTCCACAAGGTCCGAGACACCTTTGGGTGTCTCGGCCAGGTCCGAGACACTTGTGAGTGTCTCGGTTATTTTGGTCATAACTTACTCATATGACCTCCAAATGACTTTATTCAAGATGGGTTAGAAAGCTGACAAAAATATTTACAACTTTCATGTTTTGAGTTTCTTCAGATTCAAAACGAATAATGGTCAAAACAGCTCCACAAAGTCCGAGATACCTTTAGGTGTCTCGGCCAGGTCCGAGACACTTGTGAGTGTCTGGGCTATTTTGGTCATAACTTCCTCATATGACTTCCAAATGACCTGATTCCAGATGGGTTGGAAAGCTGACAAAAAGATCTATAACTTTCATGTTTTGAGTTTCTTCAGATTCAAAACGAATCATGATAAAAACAGCTTCACAAGGTCTAAGACACCTTTGGGTGTCTCGGCTCGGGCCG
>NC_033796.1:35830772-35844288 GCF_001876935.1 Asparagus officinalis | reverse complement strand
GGCGCGAACCCACCTTGGGGTGTCTCAGTTGGGCCGAGACACCCTGGGGTGTCTCAACTCAGACTGAGACGCTCCGTTATACATGTTTGTTCGTTTTCACCGTAACTTCTTCATCCAAACTCGGATTTGAGCGATTCAAAATGCGTTGGAAAGCCGACGAGGAGTTCTATATCTTAGTTTAGGTGTAGACCAAACTCACCTCCACCGGCGAGGATCTCCGACGAGATCGATAGATGACGCAGGCGACCGTGGCGAAGTTGATGACGAACGCGACCCTCGGTTGATGGCGAACGCGACCCTCAGCATTGGCGAACGCGACCCTCGCGTTGGGTGACTCCGACCCCCGCGTTCGGCCTCCCACCCTCGCGTCGGGCTTATCCGCTGGCAACAGGCTGTCGCCAGCCCACGAATCCCGCCTATAAAACCCCCCTCCACTAGGGTTTCGGTGCCGAAGTTTTTCCCCCCTCTGACTTTTTCTTCTGGCGGCGAATCCTCTTAACGCAGCAGCGTTCATCCCCAAAATCGCAGCAGCGATTTTCAATCCCCAGCTTTCATTCAACAATGTTTAAAGGGGGATATTTAAGAAGAGAGAAGAGGGTATTTATTATGGGTATTAACACTGTAGCTACAGTGTTCATTAGAGAGATCTCATATTTGATCTGCTCCTAAATTGTAATGTTCATTAGAGAGATCTCATATTTGATCTGCTCCTAAATTGTAATTTCTTGTTTGATTAATAAGAAATTTACTGTGTGGCTCCCGAGGACGTAGGCAGTTGCCGAACCTCGTAAATCTTGGTGTACTTCTTCTATTCTGCGTTTCTGTTGCATTAGGGGTTTAGGCGTTAAATTCCTAACAACTGGTATCAAAGCGTGAAACGATCTAGAGGAAGTCAGATTCAAGTGGGAGCCATGGCCGCTGATGAAGGAAAGCTGAGACTTAAGAAATTTGATGGAACAGATTTCGGATTCTGGAAAATGCAGATAGAGGATTATCTGTATCAGAAAAATCTGTATCAACCACTATCGGGGAAGAAGTCGGATTCTATGAAGGCAGATGAGTGGAACCTTCTAGATAGACAAGCCCTCAGAGTTATCAGATTGACGTTGACTCACAATGTTGCGTTCAACATAGCGAAGGAGAAGACCACGGCAGGTCTTATGGCAGCACTCTCAAACATGTATGAGAAGCCATCAGCCGCGAACAAAGTTCATTTGATGCGGCGGTTATTCAATCTGAAAATGGCGGAAGGCGCGTCAGTAGCACAACACCTCAATGAACTTAATACGGTTACAACCCAATTGAGTTCAGTTGAGATTGAGTTTGATGAGGAAGTTCGGACGTTGATACTTTTGTCTTCCCTACCAGAGAGTTGGAACACTACAGTCACAGCTGTGAGTAGCTCGTCGGGAAACAATAAGTTGAAGTTCGACGACGTTCGTGATTTGGTTCTCGGTGAGGAGATCCGACGGAGAGAGACTGGTGAAGCTACAACCTCTTCAGTATTGCATACAGAGTCAAGAGGTAGAAATTCAACCAGGAACGAACGAGGAAAATCAAACTTCAGAGGTAGATCAAAGGACAGGAGGTCCAAGTCAAGGAATCCAAGCAACAGCTCGAAGGCTATCGAGTGTTCGAATTATGGAAAGACCGGACATTACAAGAATCAGTGCAAGAGTGCACAGAAGGAGAAGGAGGCGAAGGCAGAGGTGAATGTCACCTCCACTTCAGGAGGAGACGACGCATTGATATGCTCTTTGGAGAGCAAGGAGGAATCTTGGGTGTTAGATTCAGGAGCGTCGTTCCATGCTACCTCTCAAAAAGAATTCTTC
The DNA here is from genome assembly GCF_001876935.1 of Asparagus officinalis. Classification (NCBI taxonomy): domain Eukaryota; kingdom Viridiplantae; phylum Streptophyta; class Magnoliopsida; order Asparagales; family Asparagaceae; genus Asparagus; species Asparagus officinalis. The sequence continues at coordinate 35,842,456 of NC_033796.1, read as the reverse complement.
GAGAAGTATACCCCCGAAAATCTTGGATACGTATATCTTAGTGATGATCAACCATGTGCTATTGTGGACAAAGGCGTGGTGAAAATTAAGTTGAACGGGTCAGTATGGGAGCTGAAGGATGCCAGGCATATTCCCGACCTGAGAAAGAACTTAATATCCGTAGGCCAGTTGGCTAGCGAAGGATATACCACGACCTTCTATGGAGATGATTGGAAGATCTCAAAGGGCGCAATGACGATTGCCCGAGGCAGGAAGACTGGTACCCTATATATGACAGCAGGTGCACGTTGTTTAATCTCAGTTGCAGCAAGCAATGAAACTTTAAAGCTGTGGCACCAGAGACTCGGTCATATGAGTGAGAAGGGGATGAAGATCATGCACACAAAGGGAAAACTCCCAGGACTGCAGTCAGTGGAGATGGATATGTGTGAAGAATGTATACTTGGAAAGCAGAAGAGAGTCAGCTTTCAGACAAGTAGCAGAACCCCTAGGAAAGAGAAGCTAGAGCTCGTTCACTCAGATGTATGGGGACCAACAACCACCGCGTCCATTGGTGGAAAACACTACTTCGTGACTTTTATCGATGATCACTCTCGGAAAGTGTGGGTCTACTTTCTGAAGCATAAGTCAGAAGTATTTGAGGCTTTCAGGAGATGGAAAGCTATGGTCGAGAATGAGACCGGTCTGAGAATAAAGAAGCTCAGGACCGACAATGGCGGTGAGTATGAAGACACCGGATTCAAGAAGTTCTGCTATGAGCACAAATGGAGAGAACCATGCCCGGCACGCCTCAGCAAAATGGTGTAGCTGAGCGGATGAACCGAACGTTGACGGAAAGAGCCAGAAGCATTCGGGTATAGTCAGGCCTACCGAAGCAGTTCTGGACAGAAGCGGTCAACACAATAGCTTACTTGATCAACCGGGGTCCATCGGTTCCATTGGAGCACAGAATACCAGAGGAGGTATGGTGCGGAAAGGAGGTAAAACTCTCACATCTTAAAGTTTTCGGTTGTGTAGCTTACGTGCATATTAGTGATCAAGGCAGGAATAAGCTTGATCCCAAGTCAAAGAAATACACTTTTATCGGCTATGGTGAAGATGAATTCGGCTACCGCATTTGGGACAACGAAAATAAGAAGGTGATCAGGAGCAGAGATGTGATATTCAACGAGAAGGTGATGTACAAGGACATGCACAAGACAGATGACTCAGAGATTGAGTTAATATTTGTAGATGCCAATGATGTCCCGAGTAACCTCTCGGAAGAACCCAATGCAGAAGATCCTCAGCCAGAAGAGCCTGTTGGACAAGATGATGCGCAGGAGCCCGACGCACCAGCTCCGATATTAAGAAGATCTTCTCGTCCTCCTGTACCCAACAGGATATATATGAACTATCTGTTGCTGACAGATGGTGGGGAGCCTGAAAGCTTTGATGAAGCTTGTCAGTGTGGAGATACAAGCAAGTGAGAGCTTGTCATGAAAGATGAGATGAAGTCCCTCATCTCAAACCAGACGTGGGAACTAGCTAAGTTGCCCACGGGTAAGAAGGCACTCCACAACAAATGGGTGTACCGGGTGAAAGAGGAGCAGGATGGTTCCAGAAGATATAAAGCCTGACTGGTTGTCAAAGGTTTCCACCAGAAGGAAGGAATTAACTACACCGATATTTTCGCTCCCGTGGTGAAGTTAAATACTATCAGGACCATGATGAGTATTGTAGCAATTGAAGATCTTCATCTCGAGCAGTTAGACGTGAAGACGTCGTTTCTTCACGGAGATCTAGAAGATGAGATATACATGCACCAGCCAGAAGGTTTCTCAGAAGAAAAGAAGAAGAACCTGGTGTGCAGACTCAAGAAGAGCTTGTATGGCCTGAAACAAGCCCCAAGACAGTGGTACAAGAAGTTTGACGGCTTCATGCACAAGGAAGGTTTCCAGAAGTGCAACGTCGATTACTGTTGCTACTTCAAAAGATATCAGTCCAGCTATATCATCCTACTGCTGTATGTTGATGATATGTTGGTTGCAGGAGCAGATATGAAGGATATCAAGAATTTAAAGCAGCAGCTGTCAAAGGAGTTTGACATGAAGGACTTGGGTCCAGCGAAAAAGATCATTGGAATGCAAATCACGAGAGATAAGAAGAGAGGTCTCTTGTAGTTATCTCAGACGGAGTACATCAACCGTGTTTTGCAGAGATTCAACATGGGTGACGCCAAGCCTGTGAGCACACCCTTGGCCATCCATTTTCGTCTATCGAATGATCAGTCTCCTCAGTCAGAAGAAGAGAAAGAGAGTATGGCTCAGGTTCCTTACGCCTCAGCTATCGTAAGTCTGATGTACGCAATGGTCTGTACGAGACCAGACATTGGTCATGCAGTGGGAGTGATCAGCCGGTTTATGTCGAATCCAGGAAAAGCTCATTGGGAAGCGGTCAAGTGGATTCTGAGATATCTACGAGGCACCACACAGAAGTGTTTGCACTTTGGTAAGGGAGAAGTGGAAGTGCAAGGGTACGTAGATGCAGACTTCGGCGGCGAAGTTGATCACCGAAGAAGCACCACCGGCTATGTATTCACCGTTGGAACTACAGCTGTTAGTTGGATGTCACAGGTACAGAAGATCGTTACCCTATCCACTACAGAAGCTGAGTATGTTGTAGTGACTGAAGCCAGTAAAGAGATGATATGGCTTCAGGGTTTGTTAACAGAGCTGGGATTTAAACAGGAGAAGAATGTTTTGCATAGTGATAGCCAGAGTGCGATACACTTGGCGAAGAATTCAGCATTTCATTCTAGAACGAAGCATATTGCGCTTCGGTACTACTTCATCAGATCCCTGTTGGAAGATGACGTGTTGAAATTGGAAAAGATTCCAGAAAGTAAGAATCCAGCAGACATGTTAACCAAAACGGTGACTGTTCAGAAACTGGAGTTGTGCGCAACTTCAGTTGGCCTTCATGCATAGATGATGAGGGCGGAGCCACACAGGAGAGGAGCTTGATGAGATAGCCCATTAACGGCGGTTTGGTCTCTAAGTGGGAGATTGTTAGTTTGGGTGTAGACCAAACTCACCTCCGCCGGCGAGGAGCTCCGACGAGCTCGATAGATGACGCAGGCGAGCGTGGCGAAGTTGATGACGAACGCGACCCTCGGTTGATGGCGAATGCGACCCTCAGCATTGGCGAACGCGACCCTCGCGTTGGGCGACTCCGACCCCCGCGTTCGGCCTCCCACCCTCTCGTCGGGCTTATCCGCTGGCGACAGGCTCAGCCCACGAATCCCGCCTATATAAACCCCTTGAGATCTAGGGTTTCGGTGCCGAAGTTTTTCCCCCCTCCGACTTTTTCTTCTGGCGGCGAATCCTCTTAACGCAGCAGCGTTCATCCCCAAAATCACAGCAGCGATTTTCAATCCTCAACTTTCATTCAACAGTGTTTGAAGGGGGATATTTAAGAAGAGAGAGAAGAGAGAGAAAAGAGAAGAGGGTATTTATTGTGGGTATTAACACTGTAGCTACAGTGTTCATTAGAGAGATCTCATATTTGATCTGCTCCTAAATTGTAATTTCTTGTTTGATTAATAAGAAATTTACTGTGTGGCTCCCGAGGACGTAGGCAGTTGCCGAACCTCGTAAATCTTGGTGTACTTCTTCTATTCTGCGTTTCTGTTGCATTAGGGGTTTAGGCGTTAAATTCCTAACACTATAAGCTCCAATGATTAGATCATTTGTGGAATAAATGAGACACAAAGGATATTTCGCCGTTTGTGAACGACACGAGGTTCCCGATCAGTTCGTGTCTTCGTCATTCTGAAATTCCGTTATTTTACGTAGTTCGTCGATTCACTTCAAACGTTCACCGACATCAATCAAGCTTCTGTGAACCAGATAGTGACGTTCGTCATCTTTTCCTAACGCTGAGCGGTTCGTGGAGACCTATAGGCAAATTTCAATGCCTACAACGAAGACCTTCATGATGGACGAGAGGTAACGCAATTCGTATACACACGTCAACTACAACAAAGACGAGGACGACGCAGAAACGACAATGAAGTTGGGCCTTCCCAATTTGTTGACGACGGAGCTGGACCATCACAACCACAAACGCAACCAGATCACGAACTCATCGAAGGTCGGGATAGAGGAGGCCGAAGACAAAGGAAGAGAAGATTTCTTGGATGTATGTAAACTAATCATTATTGTTATATACATTATAATCCTATTTTGGTATGTACATTACAAACCTATTTCGGGATGTGAGATGGTTTTTGGATTTGTAGCCGAGATTGTGGTGTGATTTATTGAATTTGTAAGTGGGTTTGTGGCGTGATTTGTTGGATTTGTAAGTGGGTTTGTGGCGTGATTTGTTGGATTTGTAAATGATTTTATGATGTGATTTGTTGAATTTGTAAATAAGATTGTGGTGTAATTTATGATTTTTAGATTTGATATATGAGTTTATACATGGAATTGACAAGAAACGCAATGGTGTAATTTATGATTTTTAGATTTGATATATGAGTTTATACAGGATTAATAGAAAAAGCAATAGAGTAACAGAACCATGTGCATGTTTGTGCACAGGAAATGCACAGGACTGCTAGTACTATGCATTTCGTTTTGTGTCCCCGAAAAGCACGGGATTGGCAGTCCCATGCACTTGGTTTTGTGTCCCAATATGTGCTAGTCCCGTGCACTTGGTTTTGTGTCCCAATATGTATTTGCTTAAAACTCGGGACTGATAGTCTCGAGTTTTAAGCAGAGACTATTCGAAAGAAAAATGAAGTCCCGTGCATTTCAATTGCTGACTGAACTACACGGGACTAGGAGTCCCGTGTAGCTCGAAAAACATCACAACTGCACAATCGACTCTTTTCCGAAGAAAAGAGTCGGTTTTGCACATTATATTGAGATGTGATCGGTTTTGCTATATAAAAAAGGGTGCTTTTAAAATTTTGTCCTTATTTGAACCAATAAGGGCAAGGTCATATCCACATATAATGGTAACGCCTTAACTTAGACCTGAATGATACTTGGGCTGGTTCTTATAGCCCATTTATGTTTTGGGTCAGAAAGCGTTAAATGTCGTTCTTCTCGTTGTTCTCTTTATGCGCTTCAGCAAAAAGCCTCGAGCCATTAGTACTTCTACATAGCACTTTAGCCAAAAGCTTATGCCAAAAATGTGAATTATAATAAAAATCATAAAGTCCCGAATAGATTCTTGCAGCTGAAATCTCAGGTGTTACTTTAGATTATAAATGAGGCTAAATATCATAGAATACACCTCAACTTTGGATGACTATTAGATTGCTTCCCACAACTTTCGAAACATAAGAAAACTCGTGTTAAGTTATGGAAGGTTAAAATTTTTTCAAGTTTAAGATTTTATCATAAAAACTTGTAATAGACTAAATATCAGAAAATCATAATTTTCATATGGGTGAATAAAATAATGCACGGGGATATTTTTATCATTAAAAATTGTGTTTTATGCCCCACCCCCCGCGCCCGCCCGCCTGGGAGCACGCGGGGGTGGGGGTGTTCTTATAAGATATTAAATGTAGAGGGGCTTTTGAGATAACACCTAACTCTGGTTTTCTGGTATTTTAAAATAGAGATTGCTAATTAAATCAACTCTGTTTCTAAATTGACTAAAACAACCATATTGAGTCATGAAATCCAAACATATTCAACCATATTCAACTGTTTTCTTCTAACACGGTACCAAGTTAGGCTAAATGCACGCTTGAACCAGAATTGACGTAATAAGCTCCCAACAAATCTTTAACTTTGGCTTGAATATGCATGAGTTGAGTCCAACTCGAACTCAATACACATGTATAATGAAGATAGGGTCTCAAATTAATACTTTTGCAAATGAATAGAGTAGGATCATGCTCAGGGTCCGTTTGGTTTGCAAAAGAGGCTGGTGAAAGCCTGACAAAAATACTGTTTTTGTCAGGCTTTTAGCCAAAAACGCCTCTTTAAGAGGCGTTTTTGGCTGAAAGCCTGACAAAAACAGCGGTTTTTGTCAGGCTTTCACCAAGCCTCCATCCCAAACAAACGCGCCCTCAAATGTGAGAGAACGCACACACCCAGCGAACCTTAACTTGCACTAGACCTAGTTACACCGGAAGCATGAGTAGTACTATTTATGCTCCCACCTTGAATCCTAATTCATATTAACAGGATCTCGAACCAAACAGATCACTCAAAGCCTATTGGACCACGGACTCTGATTACTGATTTATTTGATTGTTAAAACTTATGAACGAAAATGAACTAGGCTAATCTACTTGTACCGAAATTAACCGAAAACCATTAACCAGAATCATAGCTCTAAACATATAAAATCATATATTTATCTAATTGTTTTCCTCAACAACCGGACTTGCAGGACCAAACTCATACTTGAACTAAATAAACTAAAATAAGCGAATGACTTCGGAAACATAAATGTACCATTATTATATCTCAAAAACATGTCGATCTCATTTTAACGCTAACCATATTAGCATATCAAAAACATTGGCAGTGGGTGCTGCAATCTTAAAAATATTAAACTCGTAAAAACATGATAATTTAGAAATTCAAAGAACTGTAATACATCCACAGGTACTAGAACGCAGGCAATCGTGATAGGTATTTTTACGTGCAAATGTACAAAATTATAAAATATTACCCTGCAATTTAACCTTTTTATATAACAATAAATCTGAAAACAACAGCTGTCCCAGATTACCTGGCTCTTCAAAAACCTGCAAATCTTCAAAGTCCAACAGCCAATTTGGCAGCACATTCTTTGGACACCTGCAGACAAATACAACACAATAAAATCCTGAGGACAAACAAGTGTGAATTAATTATCTGTAACATAAAAAAACTCATCCAGGTTGGCGAAAATTGGAATTATTCAAGTAGTTGTTGATAAAAGACAAGCCACGAAGGGACACTGTTCTTCAAACTCTTCAGCCTGAAATTCCACCAAACTCGTAGCTACCAAAAGGCCACCACCTAAGCTCGGATTTTTTTTGCTCAATAAGCAAAAGAGAGAAGTCACCATCTTCCTTTGTACAAAAATTAAGTCACCAATTTGTTAGATTTTCACACCAAACTCGTTGGTTAACTGGTAATTAAGTAACTTTAGTGACGTTGTTGCATCAAAGAGTGGCAACATGGACGAATACATCAAGTATGGATTGTCCATTTCCATCTTCACGTGTGAAATCCATGCCTTATATAGTTTATTTATTAAAGGGTTAGCTGCATAAACATCTTGGAGCTTATTATATTTGTAGATTGATTTTGATTAATAGGCTCCACGAATGATTTATTTTTTTATAACTATTTTACCCTCAGGGTCTATTTGCCTGATACGATTTCACTTTGAGGTTACGTGAGTTAAAAAAAAAATTTACGTAAACAATCAGAGTAATACACTAATACGTTCCAAAAGTGCAACCAACTGCAAAATTAAATAAATAAATCGATCAAGGATATCAACTATATCAGGTTTGCTTAATGATATGACAATTATGAAAGTGAGTAATTTTTTGGGGGAAAAAAAGAGGTTTTTACCTATATGCTCCCTGAAAATTTATCAATCCTAAAAGCGAAGGATTTTTTATGCCTATATATCCAGATCCACTCTGTTTACAGATTTACCTCTCAAAATTATTTTTTTGCTCATTTACCTCTCTTCATTTTAACGACGTTAAGTGAAAGACAGAGAGAAGTCCAAATGTGGAAGAAAAGGGAGAAAAAGTAGCGACATGTAAATTTGAGAGATAAACGGACTTGAAGGGTATTAAGACAAAATCACATTACTTTATGTTACCGAAAACAGGAGATATAAATATCTGTAAAAGCAATTATATTTATGATTTGATAATAGTTTTTATTCTAGATTTTATTTTTCATTTTAAAAATAATTTAATGCCTTAAGTTGGGATAAACGTGATCAATCCAGTATCTTGACTCTTATGCTAATCTATCCCTTCACTTGTAAGTTTGAGTACACCATCAACTAAAATACAATCTCGATCCATTTACACTCCATCAGCGTAAACATCCACAACCAATATTTCTCCACAAAAGAACCAACCGTCAACCAACAAACAAATGGTGCTTTCATACCAAATCACAACCAAGATTTCTCCAAAAAAAATACCAACCGTCAACAAACAAACAAACAAATGGTGCTTTCATACCAAATTAATCACTAATCCCACACATTACCTAACAAAGAAAAAGAGAACATGGACTGAGAAACAAACCAACCAAAGCACCCTTGAGAAAACACAAGAAGAACAATATCGTAATCACAAACCGCAACAAACTTCACAAAGACCTCAAGCATGCAAGCTAAAAGTGAAACAAGAAGAGCCAGTATATGAAAAAGGCATAATCACACCAATTCCCAATACATTTACCACCTCACCATCCTAAGGTTAGAAGAAGAAAGTCTCACACACCCCCCCTCCAAAAATTAAACAACAAACCCAATTCTGTCCTATAGAATGGAATTTAACAACATTCACATTTTGCTAAAATATCAGGATTCATCCATCTATGAATCCAATGGCAACATAATCCAGGAAACAATCACCTCCATAGTTCACAACCTCAACCTGTTGACCCCGTATGCACTGAAGACTGATCATCACCAGCTCCTCCCAAACTGCTCGATCGTCGAATGTCCTCAATCCTCGCAACAACATCAGGCATCGACGGCCTATTATCAGGATACTGAGCAGAGCAATCAATAGCTAGTTGCAAAAGCTGAACCATTTCCTCCTCAACATTCTGATGTCGGAGCAATTCAAGATCGAACACTTCAGAGGTCCACTCCTCGCGAACCACCGACTGGACCCACCGAGGGAGATCAACACCCTCATCATTGAGCAGGGCTTGGGATGGGGCTTTTCCGGTGAGAAGCTCAAGCAGGAGGACACCGAAACTGTAGACATCTGCTTTTTGAGAGACTCTGCGAAGGTCAGTGACCTCCGGTGCACGGTAACCAGCTCCACGTGCAGGAGCGGAGGAAGCAGCGGAGCCCGCTAGGTGGGCAAGGCCGTGGTCGGATACACGGGCGTCTTCATGGGATTTGCAGAGGAGGATGTTGGAGGATTTGATGTTGCCGTGGGAGGAGGTGGGGGAGTTTGAATGGATGTAGGCGAGGCCCCGGGCAGAGGCGAGGGCGATTGCTGATCGAGTCTCCCAGTTGAGTGGGGTTCGGCCTGACCCTCGGTTGCCTGAAAGATTGATGAATTGTGTAAAAGAAGCTATAGAAATGTTTCTATTTCTCATACGGAAACTCATGTATTTCTGATAAATGAAACAACTAGATTCATGGATGACTCTCAAATCATAAGAATAGATGCAAATGGGAAAATTGATATGAGGCGGCAACTCATTTTACTAAACGAGCTATAGAAGATGGAAATTGTTGTAAGGTTCGTAGCAGTAGTCATTTCTAAATCTTGGTAACTTATTTCGCTGAACGAGGTGGCAGCTTATACCCAATATTATATGTATGCATATATAGTTTATAGGAGTGAACAAGTTGCTGTATTCCGCAGAGGTGTAATGTTTCCTGTCACCCATCAAACACAATGTGAGGCAATATGCAAAACAGAACACAAACAGAGATGAAAAACCCTCTTGAACTTGTAAAACGAGTATACGCACCCAAAAGAATTAAGTGGGATGGTTTGGAACATTTACACTTCCAAAGAAGAAATGCATTATCATACAAAATATAAATCTTTACAGAGGACATTAGTTGGAGGAATGCTTCTTTGAAGATATAGCTAGCACAAATCCAAGCATTGAAAGGATAAATTTCCAAGTCTTGTTATTATGATCTTCTAAACAGGTACACATAATGTTAAAATCTTAGGCTATGGCTCTATAAATGCATCAAGACATGACTCTTAAGGAGGAATCCGCCAAAAGGAATCAAAAGATTCTAAGGCAAACTTCAAATTAGTTGGTGATTATTAGAGAACATCATTAGCATTGACTTGTGTGGTATACCAGTGGATAATTCTTAATATTTATGGACAATGTTACATGCATCTCTAGGACATCAACAAGCATCTCCAGCACAAATCATAATGATAAAGCTGACATCAGATAATATAAAAACCTAACCCACAATTGTAGCAATCCTTGTAATGACTACCCATGCAACCCAATTATTGCAACTTAACAATCTAAAAAATAAAAGATGGAATCAAGCACACCTAATTCTACTTTTTTTTATATCAATTCTTGTATGATTAGCCACCAAAAGTAAGATTTGAGCTTATAAACATGAAAGAGAAGAGTCCTACAGCCTTGAAACTTATGATAACCCTATTTTCTTCAACACTACATATACTCACATAAAAACATCCAACATCCACAAAGCACATTGTCAATTTAGCTTCAATGCAATTAAAGCCTACATATAATCTGCTAAAGATAACTCCTAAACCCATGCTTATGTTAGAGCAAGCACTAGAACAAATACCCACCAAGCAAATAATAACCAATTGAACAATAAATCACTTGACCCGTTTTCAGCTAAAATAAGCTTTAAAAATATGCAAAAATAACAACAAAAAGTAAATCTCACCATGCAACAATGCTGAAAGGCTTCCCAATGCCATGAAATCATAAACTAGCAGCTTCTCATCCTTACTGAAATAATAAGCCTTCAAAGGCACCAAGTTAGGATGATCCATAGCCCCAATCCCCTCAATCTTCTCCTTAAACTCCCTCTCACTCAGATTCACATCCTTCAGCCTCTTCACAGCCACCACCATCCCCATTTCAAGCACGGCCTTATACGCCGTCCCAAACGTCCCCTTCCCCAAAACCTCGGCCGAAGCCCTAAGCAAATCCTCGAGATCAAACTCTCCTCTCCCTCCATCCTTAAAGAACACCAATTTCTTCGAATTTGCAGTCTCTGGAGCTTTCGGCACCGCAGTTGTGGACCTAGCTGCGGAGTATTCTCCCATTGGCACCTCTGGCGGTTTGGGGCCTCCACTGGGCACCGCAGCTGTCGTCCTCTCCTTCGAACCACCTCTCTTTCTACAGAGGAAAATCAATAGACCTAAGAGGAGTAACAAGCCCACAGCGGACCCGATGGCAATCCCAGCGATGGCTCCGCCGGAGAGCTTACTCCCCGAACTACCCCCGCCCCCGGTGACTGCGCCACCACCTGGATGGGGCGCTCCTGCCGCCGGAGACGGAGAAGCCTCACTGGGACAAGCGGGGAGGGGCGCACCGCATACTGACAGCCCCAAGAAAGCATCTTTAGGCATTTTCTGAAGAGATTTGGGCACAGAGCCATTGAGATTGTTGTAAGAGACATTAAACTGAACAAGATCAGGGAGCTTCAAATTAGGGATTTCGCCAGACAAACTATTCCTTTCCAAATAAAGCGTTCCCAACCTCGTAAGATTGTTAAAACTCTCGGAAATCTCACCGGAAAAGTTGTTTCCCGCCAGATTCAACCGGATCAAGTTGGTGAGCTTAAACATCGCAGACGGAATCACGCCGGAGAATCTATTCCCCTGCAAGTAAAGGCTACGAAGCCCAGAAAGCTCGCCGATGTCAGAGGGGAGGGGGCCGGAGAGAGCGTTGAAGCGGAGGCTGACGGTGCGAAGGGCGGTGAGGTTACCGAGGGTCCCG
>NC_033796.1:35797096-35830762 GCF_001876935.1 Asparagus officinalis | reverse complement strand
GGAGTCGCACTTGACGCCGCCCCAAGAGCAGGGAGAGGTTGATGAGTTCCATGAGAAGAGAGAGGAGCGGCCGACGGCGGAGCGGAAAGCGAGTAAGGACGACCGGTCGGTGTTTAGATCCGAGGGGAATGAGAAGGGCAGGAGAGAGAGGAGTAGGAGGGCGAGGAGGGGGAATGGGCGGTGACGGGATCTCATTGGCGTTTTTTAGAGAGAGAGAGAGAGAGAGAGGAGAGAGAGGGGGGAGAGACTTTGGGGGGTTTTAAGCTCGTGAATAGTCAAGGACAGGAGAGAGAAAGAAGCGGGGCGGTTTGTTTGGGTTGGCGCTAGCGCCTACTATTAAAAACCCTAGCCCCAAATTATTCCTTTCTTTATTGCTTTTTTAGCTGCTGCTGCTGCTGTATTTCTTTTGTTTATTTTATTTTGCTTTTGTTTTTTTATTGTTTTTTGAGGTTGCTGCCCTCCTTTTTATGGGATAAATTACCGAATTGTTATTTTTTACACTGCCTTTTCTAGTTGGTATTTATTTCTGTCTCCCAGGGCGTTTTTGTTATTTTTTTTTAAATAATGATAACTGTATTATATATTTCTATACTATTTTCATATTACAAGAAAGAAAAATAAAATTGTAGTTACCACTGTTTTTTTTAGCCAAACGTGCAACTAGACCCACATTTTTGCTGCCGGGAAAAAACAGTAAAACTTTTTTCATCTTAGCAGTTTTTGACCTTCCAAGCTTTCTCGTCATTATATTTGGAGATGATTACGGTATGCCACCCTTTTTTTCCCACAAAATTTAATTTATTATGGTAGACTCAAACGCGCTAGTTTGAGCACAATTATTATTATTCTTATACCAACTAATCTTCTGACACTTTTCCCATAGATAAGATAGTACTAACAGCAACTGATGTTTCACAATTTTTTTCCGCTGTTGCGAAGTGTTCGACCTAATCGCACGTTTAGTTCATAGTAAAACAATATCAAAATGTCTCCAGAGCTAAAGAAAAATACCAAGCTGATGCGAAGAGTACGTGTGCAAAAAAAACATCAATATGATAATTTAGCCCTTGTTATTGTGTAGTATATACGTCGCCTTGGCCTTGCTGACTGCCTTATAGAACAAGAACAAAGAGTGGAGAGTTTACAAGAATTTATAGAAAATTATTTTTTTCCCCATTTTTCGTCAAGACTTTTGGAAAATAAAAAATTTCATTATTTTCTAAGTTGATCAACTCCTAAGTCAAAAAAAAAAAATATGCTTGATTTTTTTCAAGCAATTAAAATTGGTATTGACCTGAGACCTTCTTTTACCTTATACCATTCTTGTAAGACTAGTATTTAACGGGTATTTTAAAAAACATTCAAGTTCAACAATATTTGTTTGAAGAAAATCATGAGTACAGGTGCAAATGTGCAACTTTATTTACAAATAAAATGTCTTATTACAAGTATAAATACATCTGCAAGAATAGGTCGTACAACAAGCACAATTATAATAGAAAATAGGTTTTTACCCGCAGTTGCAAAATGAGTGGTCTTTGTAAAGATGACTTGAGATAATTTGGTCACACAAAAGTTTTTATTTTTGCAACCACAGGGGATTTGGAGGAGCTTATTTTTAAGAACCTTTTAAGCTACGTGAGCTTTTAACTTTTACGATAAAAACTGCATAGAAAATATTTGGGTACGTATAATAATAATTTGTCCATTAGACTTAGCTTATTTAGATGAGCCTAGCTATAAACTATTTTTCCAAAAGCTGAGAAATTCCTATTTTTTAAAAATAAGGCTTATAAAATAACTTAATTTGATATTTAAAAAGCATTTAGATAAGAAAACAAAACTTTGAAAAGCTATCCTGACAAAAAATAAGCTCACCCAGACACGGAAATTTGTTTATTTTTGGTATGAATCCGTGGGTGTGTGGGTTAGGAAATAGTCTAATGATCCAAAAAAAATTGCAAGGATATTAATTGTTCGAAGGTCAATGAGAACTTTCCATAAAAGTTGATTTCTTCGGGAAACGTCCATCGTCTGATTTGATATGTAAACTCTCTTTAATTACCAGGGGAGGGAGGCTAATTAACTACACTTGCATACATTGTAGTTTCCTATATTTTGCACTTACATATGCTCATTTCTTTTTGAAAGCAGTTTTGTTACACACCGTCAACTTTTTAAAAGTTACAGTTTAATATCATATGTCATACAAACATGACTTTTTTTTTTTGCTTTGAATTCCCTATATGTGACACTCACAAGCTAATTTTAGAAATTCTTAGCTTTTAAGTTTATTGAATTTATTGTTAAACATACCAAAATTCTACTATATGTATACCCAAATTATATTTTAAAATAGAACTTAAGTGTTAACAAGTTATAAAACCTGCTTGTGAGTGACATATATGAGAAAATTTTGGACAAAATTCTCAAGTTCGCATAACAGTTAAGATATTAAAATGCAACTTTGAGAAATTTCATAATTACTGTTAGAAATAAGTGAGGGTATAATAAGTGCAAAACAGGGAAAACTAAAAGGTTATAGTGATACATGAATACCACCACTAGCGGCTAATTAATCATTTCCTAATTAACAAATAATTGACTTCATTAACTCTTAAAATGCAACTTGTTGCTTTTTAAGTGTTAATCATATCAAACTTTTTCAATTGAGATGAGTCATCCATTTTTTCCCCATCCACTTTTCTTGACGAAAATGTAAAGCTTGCAATAACCTTTCGATTTTAATGATCACGGTTATAACATTTTATATCTGGAAAAACTTATTGTTTTTCTTATTGCATTTTTTTTCTAATAATATTCCAGTCCTGAACCGAACTAAAAATCGTAGAAGGCACATTGAAACTTCTCAACCATCTCATCCCATCCGCATAATATGCAAATCTTATCATTCCCCTTCCTCCACCTGGAGCCTACCTAATCTCTAAGACTCAACATGCATAAAAATATCTTTTGTAAATTTGTATGATTAGTTTTAAACTCAGAACAAATCAGAATTGTCCTTAAGAGATGGTAAGAATTTTCAGATAACATAAACGATTGCATTCCGATCTTGAATTTAAAACCTTTTTTACGATCCAATCGTTTATTAATACTTTGAATGAAAGTATACTTAGAACAATTTGATCGCCATCAGAAGGGAGTTTTGTATACTAACAATCTCATGTCAGCAACGAACAAGTTCTGTTTCTCCAAAATGATATCCCATATTTGTGATTTTTTTTGTTTGGCATGATCCTAATTCCTATTTTCAATTTTAAGTAGCCATAGATATTCATAAATTTATTGATGTATTATTATTCTAAATATTCTAAGAGCCAATATCAATTTAAACATAGAAGGATTATCATGACGTTGGCAAGATACATAGCTAGGCTGGCCGCTGGCTTGTAGAGAATTGACATTGCCATTCTTTTGGAAATGCTTTAAGTTCACAAGATTAAATTTATGAATATATAAT
This sequence comes from Asparagus officinalis, assembly GCF_001876935.1. NCBI lineage: Eukaryota > Viridiplantae > Streptophyta > Magnoliopsida > Asparagales > Asparagaceae > Asparagus > Asparagus officinalis. The sequence goes on along the minus strand of NC_033796.1, from coordinate 35,827,281 downwards.
AAGATAATAAAAGTAGTCACAAAGAGAACTCGTCAATGAAGAGTAACCAAAAGCGCGTTCTAGATGTTGAAAGGAGAGGGTAATCAAATTCCTTTAATTATAATTTCTTCAAAATCCAAAATAAGTAAGGGGGTGTTTGACAAATTGAAAGTGAATTTAAAATATGTAAGTTATTTTTTTTTTGCAAATAACTTTTACATCCATGTTAGCACACAAATGAAATACAGTGTTTGTTTGAAAAATTAAATTATTATCGAAAGTGTAATGTGAATATGACGTGGAAAAATAAGATTAATTAGAAAGTATAACTAAAATTATTTAATTAAATTAGTTATATTTTTTGTCACTTTCATGTGACTTCACTACTTTTTTAGGGGAAGTTAAAATTACATTAAATCATATGTGATAATTTTCTTACATCTCACTTTCATAACCACTTACATGCAAACAAACATCGATCTAAATTGTTAAATGAAAATAACTTTCTCACTTTCATTTTTCACTTACATTCAAACAAACACCCTCTAAGTGAAAAAAAAAATCTCCAAATAGGCAGTATGATGGCAATTCCCCTAGTGCTTGTCACTATACCATATATCCTCTATTTCCTTTTCAGTTAGTGAAAAAGTACAAGGTTTGAGCCACCCCTTTGAAATAGAGGAAGAAGATCAACTACCTTATCAACTCATTAGAACATTTCATGTACGTCTCCCTAGTCCCTACTTTATCATAAGTCAAATCTTCCTTACTTTTTACAACTAATTTATATCAGGAGCTATTATTCATTATTTTAATACCATTGCTCTCTACAAGACTTCATTTGCATTTCTTGTTTAATATTAGTTTTAGTCATGGATTTTTTTTTGAACGATATCATGGATTAATTGCAAATGCTAAAAAAGGATTATCTCTTTGTTATTTGAATTTAAACTTCATAGGATGTGTAATAGAAGAATTTTTCAAAACAGATCCGCTTCAACTTTTTTTTCTTAAAACCGACCCGTTTTTTTTTATTTATCAAAACCGACCCGATTTTGTAATTAACAGCTTAATCACCATCCTAAACAGTCGGGGTTGGCAACCCCGACTATTTAGGAAGATGTTAAACCCTAATTAGAAGCCTTAAACCCTAAAAATTAATGTCCTAAATAGTCGGGGTTGCCAACCCCGACTGTTTAGGAATGTGATTAATCTGCTAATTACAAAATCGGGTCGGTTTTGATAAATAAATAAAAACGGGTCGGTTTTAAGAAAAAAAAGTTGAAGTGGGTCTGTTTTGAAAAATTATTCATGTGTAATATTTATGATGCACACTGTCACGCACTGAAATATCAATACATTTCTCTACGTTACATTGGTAATATGTATGTGATAAATATACATAATGAGTCCATTCGAACATGAGATCAAAAATGTTGGTTAAGAAAAATTTATGGGTAATAACTTTGTCTACTATATCTACAATTACATATGAGTGAAAATAAAATTACAATTAAGTATGAATTAACAGAGATTATGAAGGTAGATGGCAGCGAGGGAGAAATTAAGCGGATGTGGGCCCCGATAAAGGAGGAGTGCAGCACAACGAGGGAAGCGTGGATAGGGCAGCAGGCAGGCCGGGTCAGGAAAACTGGAGTGCTGACGATAGTCTTAGGCGTTCACGGAGTTATTCAACCGTTTTCTTTAGACCGTTAGCAGTTTCTAGAACCACATATGCATTATCCATTTTTAGTACATCTATTCTTCTACAATGATGGGAAAATCCAAGATTCCCTATTTATGCTGCAGTAAATTACTGTAATGCAGATATGAGATCTAAGATTCACTATTTATACAATAATAAATTATTGTGGTAGTATTACTGCAGCACAGGCGAGAACTATAGTGTTAAAAACATTATTGTAGAATTATCACGGTAGCTTGGGCGGGATAATGTAGCATTTTAAAAATATTATCGTAGCATGTGTAAATACTGTATTTAAATATAGAATTACTGTAGCGAAATAAAAAAAATTGGAGGTCGTGCTTTGTACGGGGGTGCACACTAGTGTAGTACTATAAGAAAATAAACTTAGCATAATACAATTATAATATTTGGGATTTGGCCATATAAAACGTAGGAGAGGGACCACTATTATTACATGTGAAAATGTAAGACTCCGACGAACGTGCATCATTCGGCAACAATTGTTGGGGAATTTCAGTCTTCCCGCCTACCACGATATGCGCAACTCAGAAGCCAACCCCAATCAATAAGATAGAATAACCACAATCAAGAAAAAAACACCAAGATTTACGTGGTTCGGTCGACCAACTGCGACCTACGTCTACGGGGCAACAATACAAGATATTTACTATGTATCAGGGAGAACTACAATAGGAACCACTCAACTCTCGTCTCTCAATATCTCAACCTCACATACAAAATCAACTCTTATATTCTCTCCAAAGCCCACTCCTTGTAATTTTTTGCATGGATAAAGACTACGACACTCTCTCTCTCTCTCTCTCTCTCTCTCTCTCTCTCTCTCTCTCTCTCTCTCTTCTCTCTCTCTCATCTACTACATCTCTACTTTTTCTTCATGGTTTTTCCTCCACCAATAGAAGAATATATATAGGGAAACCAAAACCCTATCTCTAGTCCAACTTCCTAATTAGAATAGGATTCAAACTCCTAATCATGATGAAACCCAAACTCCCAATCATGATAGAACCCAAACTCCTAATCATGATAGAACTCTAACCCTATCTAATTCTCATGAAGTTACATAAAGAATCAAAGACAAAATCCCAACAATCTCCACCTTGGATTTGATTCCCAAACTCCCTTGAAGATATATCATCGTCGTCTAGAAACTTTGTCTTTCCCGCTAGAGTCTTCTATTTCCTTTCGCACTTCAAATCAGAACACCTGCACTCCCAATTGGATGCCTTCATGACCATCACTATCTTCTGCTTCGTCGTGACGCCTCCACCTCTCTTGTTGTCATTGTGCTCCACCTGCATCGCTCGTCTCAAATCATATCGGTGCACCTCTCCTACTCCACACTACAAGCTGGATACCTTTATCTCCTCCATCACTTGGCTTGGACTGAATATGAGCGCTCACCATCTTCAAGTCCAACGTCACCATCTTCATCTCCATGTGTGTCACTCGGTCGTGCCCGCTTGTAAGCTCCACCTAATCTGGCACTGTCCTCCTCAAGTATACACACCAACCAACTCCTGCTCCTTATCTACCATCAGATTTGTCTTGTCGTTAAAAAATGGAATATCACTTCGGATCCGAAGAAGTCATCATCCTCTAATCAAAATTCAAATCAGTCATCGTAGAGTTTGAATTTGATGAAACTGATACCAAAAACGAATTTATCACGTCGAAAAACCCTAGGAACGACTCCTAGATCACCAAAATCCGCCTCCAAATCCTCAATCGGCTAACAAATCAATCTGGACCGTCGGATCCCTACGTGAACAGTGTCCGCCGCGCTACAGTGTTCTGCTACAGTACCGCCGCTACAGTATTTTCCCCCTTTTCTTTTCATCTTGATTCTTGTAACGCCGATTTTCAATCTTGCACGGCGTCGTCTTCTATTTTGCAAACTCGCTCTCGGATCCATCATCTTCGCTCTGATACCACTTGTTGGGGAATTTCAGTCTCCCCGCCTACCACGATTTGCGCAACTCGGAAGCCATCACCAATCAATAAGATAAAACAACCACAATCAAGAAAAAACACCGAGATTTACGTGGTTCGGTCGACCAACTTCGACCTACGTCCACGGGGCAACAATACGAGAAATTCACTATGTATCAGGGAGAACTACAATAGGAACCACTCAACCCTCGTCTCTCAATCTCTCAACCTCATATACATAATCAACTTTTATATTCTCTCCAAAGCCCACTCCTTGTAATCTTTTGCACGGATAAAGACTACGAAACCCCCTCTCTCTCTCTCTCTCATCTACTACATCTCTACTTTTTCTTCTTGGTTTTTCCTCCACCAATAGAAGAATATATATAGGGAAACCAAAACCCTATCTCTAGTCTAACTTCCTAATTAGAATATGATTCAAACTCCTAATCATGATGAAACACAAACTCCCAACCATGATAGAACCCAAACTCCTAATCATGATAGAACTCTAACCCTATCTAATCCTCATGAAGTCACACAAAGAATCAAAGACAAAATCCCAACAATGCCCACCATCGACCTTACAAAGAGAGGACGATGAAATAGCGGACCATTCGGCTGCGCATCAAATCTGGAACATACCACGACCTCGTCGTCTATATTCATCATTTTACTACTTTTCGTGATATCCTCCAACGGTGGTCTAAATGCGACGGAGCTACGAGTGCTCGGGCCATTATCATTTGTTGGTGTGTCCGTGGAAAGCAAGATGTGAATTCGTATTAATTTGCATCTCGGAATCTTGTCCCACGCATTAATATCTCAACGAGCATCAAACGGGTTGACGAGTATCCCGTAATCCCGCGACCTCCATTTATGAATCCAGTCAGAAAGTGCATCCACGATCGAGCGCATCGATCTCACCATCAATGTAGATGGAGATTCATGACCGCCACTAACCGTACGTCTACGTAATCAATACATAATTATACGACAAACGGATCAGGTGGGAAAAGGGAAAGGGCGCGAGAGAGAGCATCAATAAATGGGAGAAAGGGAAGATTGATGCGTACGCGTTAATTTGCCGCACTTTCATTGCTAGAGTCGTAATTTGCAGATGAAGAAAGTCAAGGAATGCAAAAGATGAAGGGCGAACAAAAATTGAAGTCAGAGATTCTGGGCGCTGGTCCCCTTCTTTAATACGTATCATGTGGAGTTTACACGTACGCATGTGTAAAAAGAGGTTTAGGACTTACAAGTGGGTCCCTTGAGGATCTTTGGCTCAGGCTTTTAAAGCTCTTAACACATGTTGTTTGTTTATTTATTTGTTCTTTATCTTTTTAGTAATGTCAGCTTGACCGAGTGGGGTTAGATAAATACATATAAAGTTACAAACTGTAACTATAGAAAGTTCTTTACTCTTGAGTTGCAGGAGATAACATTGATTCGGATGCAAGTCATGTTTGAAACTTTGTTTAACAGCAATCAAGCTGGTTTAAAAAATAAATCCAGTTACAACTAGCCTATAGAAGTCGAAGAAACCTATGACACTCAAAAAACAAATTTCTTGAGAAAGAGCCATGATCGATCTTGTTGGATATGTTAATTGAGATTATATTGTAAATTTGGATGGTAGTAGATCACTTATAGGCCATGTTGTATCATGCGAATTACCAAGTCTAATAAGCTCTTAATAGTTAGCCACATGTCATATTTGTTGGATATTTTTAAAGAAAAGGCAATTTTGCCTTAATGAATTCTAATAAATTTTTGTAATTAAAATATGCAATTAAAATATGTTTTAATGTGTTTTAATTTGTAATTAAAATGGGCATAATGACTATACATTATGACGAACGTTACGAAATTTAGTGAGGGATTTTGTAACGGCTCTTTTCAACCCCTATATAAACAACATATGTTGAGCTCAAGAAACATGAAGAAAAATATGGAAAACTTATCTTGTTTTCTTTTCTCCTCTACATATCATTTTCATCTATACTTTAGTTATACTTTATGGGCAACTTCTTCATCTGAGCTGAAGCTCTGCACTCTCGCCCGAGTGCAGAGGCCGGGCCGTTTCCGGGGGTTTTTACCGCTAGGGGAGAAGGGATCATCTGCGCCAGGGCGATAGGCGGGTCCTCAATCTTCTAGGGCAGTGTTTACACGACTGCTCCCGTCAGGCCTGTTTCTCTAATTTATATTATCTATCTTTGATGTATTATTTATTTAATTTCCGGGTTTAAATTCATGCTATAATCTTTATTTATTTGATAAATTTCCAACAATCTAGAAGATTGAGAAAATAACTGTTGATTTATTAAATCCGAAATAAGTTTATCTATAATTAATTACTTTTAATTGCTGAATAATTTCTGTTAATTCGGAAAAAATAGTTAAAAGTTACTGTTCATCAACATTACTGTTCATCAAAAAATAATAATAATCTGTTTTGATATTGTTCATCTAATATGATTAATTGTAGCTACTTTCATTTGGTTATCTATTAAATAGCTATTAGAAAATAAAAGGTACTGTTCACCAGAACCTTATTTTACTATTCACTTGGGAAAAATACAATTTAAAAAAAAAAATATTGTGCATCCACGAGATTTGCTGTTACCATTCTTTATGGTTCATCGTACATGTATATTAAACATTACTGTTTATTAAAATTGTTACTGTTCATCCAAAATAACCTTAAACATGTAATTAATTGCTTTAATTACTGTTAATTACTGCATTTATTGTATTTTTTTAATTGTTGATAATTATTGCTTAAATAATTACAATTAATTGCAACTTGTAATTGATTTTATAATTAATTGATAACAGATCGCCAATTTAAGTACAAAATGAGGTTACCTCCACTATATGTTGTTAAGGAGGAATTATTTCTCTGTTCAAAATGTTTTTTTTAAAAGAAAATATGCTCTGTATTTGAACGTTGATGATCACCAATAAATAATTTGAGCTTTTAATACTTATTTATGTTTGAAAGTCTCATATGCATGGTTTTGACAAGAATAAAGAAAACAAAATAGATGCTTTGAAATATCTGGATTTGTTCATGGTTTAATGCTTTCATTTCTTTAAACTATGAATATGGTACCTTCTATTATTAATAATTCCATACTTTGAAGTGCTTATACAACTAATAAGCTTAGTACAGAAGGTGGTAAAAGTGAATGCAAATTTGTTCAGCAACTTAAGTGGCAGCTGTCTGCAGCAGATGAGTTTCTCTCAAGACATGAAAATCATGAGGTTCGAACATCAATAGGTAAACCCCTCCTCGGCCTTATCCAACATATGCTTGCATTATAATTGCTTAGCAAATTAAAGGCTTGCAGGAAATAATTTAAAGTTTCTATATTCTGTTAAGAAACAAAAACTCATTGAGTGAACCGATTCAAGTTTTCTTGGATTAGTTGGTGTCTAAGGCAAGGTTTAAGGGTTGCGTAACGCGCTCTGCAAGGAACGAGGTACTTAATTGATCTTTGATCAACCTCTATTACTATCCTTACCTGGCTAACTACCCGGGTAAAACTTTAATATTTTCACTTTAGGAGTTTTGGTTTGGAATAAGAGGACCGGAATTATGAAAAAAAAAAACGCTTCTTGCATCATATATTGGCTAATGATAAATGATCAATATATGAGCGAACCAAATCAAAGAGGTGCATCTTTTAAAATTCTATTTTATATGGTGGATTATATTTCAAATCTTCAAATGTAAAGTTCATCTCTTTTATTGCGTTATGATGGATATTGCAATAAATGTTTATATATCCTTTTAGATAACTTGCATTTGTTACATGATTAATTACAAGGTTTTATGCAAGAATGCACTTGTAAAATTTAAAGCACGTATGTACAAATATTATTATTATTATTATTTGTATAAGAGGTGGTACTAGAAAATGGCAACATAAATTTGGAAGGTCTCCTTTGTAGACAACCAATTTAAATTTGGAAGGTCTCATTTGTAGGCAACCAATTTAAATTTGGACGGTCTCCTTTGTAGGCAACCAATTTGTAACCTCTTATAATAGAATAATTTAAAAATTTTATGCATTTGAATTATGAAGTATGAAATATATTTTAAGATACGAAAATATATTTTAAGATACGAAATCCTATTATGCTCTGCATGTATCTATTATTAATTTCATTCATGTATGTGCATATGCATAACTGCAGAATTTTTAGTTCCACATTAGTTTGAAATGTTCAGATATTAAGGTCAATCTCTTCAGACATAGACTATGATCTTTTATGATCATAGATCATGACCTAATGTCAATTTCAAACAATATGATGGACTAATTACAAAATAAGAACTTGATAAATAAATACAACGCCTGCTAGGCAAAGTTATGATTCTAGACTTTGTAAAGTCTGTGAAAAGAATCTTGATGACCCTTTGACTAAGGGATTATCCAGGAGTGTGGTTCTGGATTCATCGAGGGAGATGGGGTTAAGCCCATAGATGAGGTCACTGACAGCGGCAACCCAACCCTTATTTGGAGACGTAGTCCCAATGTCGGTTCAATGTGGTAGAAACAAGCTGGACTAGTGACACTCGTGTGGAGCATCGACCTAGATATATTTATATATCATTATGTAGCATTTGCTACTACCCCTTCTCTATGATGACGATGCTCTTATGATACAGCTGGCTAGGCTGAGTTTTACTCTTAATAAGTCCAACGCGTGTATTGTGGGGGGTATTAAATAAACAGCTGTAGTACCCTTTGAGGACTTACCTACGTGAGAGGAACCGTGATGGCCGCGGTTAGGGGGGGCTGGGCTAACCCCTAGAAACTCTCATGAGTCGGTTTATTGTGAGCATGGCCTTTAACGCTCAACCCGCTTTGCTCAATAGATGAAGCGTATTGTGTGTGTTTTCATCAATACCTGATTAAAGGGGCCTAATTCAAGGCCTAGTCCATTATGTCCCTCAGGTGGCGATGAACTCACTAAGGAAAGGTTCAAAGCCGAAAGCTACCTCTCCCGAATTCACGATACGAAAGGTTGCCCAACCTATTTTCATTTTGTGATTTATTAATTTATTTATTGATTTTTAAGTTTTCAGTCAATATTGCCTTTTGGGGGGGACTGTTAGATATTTTGTTAAGAAAAGACAATTTTGCCTTCATGAATAATAATAAATTTTTGTAATTAAAACATGTTTTAATTAGCAATTAAAAATATGTGTAACGGCCATATAATTATGGGGAACGTTACAAAATTTATGACGAACGTTACGGAATTAATTACGGGTTTTGTAACGTCTTTTCCACCCGAATTCACGATACGATAGGTTGCCCAACCTATTTTCATTTTGTGATTTATTAATTTATTTATTGATTTTTAAGTTTTCAGTCAATATTGCCTTTTGGGGGGGACTGTTGGATATTTTTAAAGAAAAGGCAATTTTGCCTTAATGAATTCTAATAAATTTTTGTAATTAAAATATGCAATTAAAATATGTTTTAATGTGTTTTAATTTGTAATTAAAATGGGCATAATGACTATACATTATGACGAACGTTACGAAATTTAGTGAGGGATTTTGTAACGGCTCTTTTCAACCCCTATATAAACAACATATGTTGAGCTCAAGAAACATGAAGAAAAATATGGAAAACTTATCTTGTTTTCTTTTCTCCTCTACATATCATTTTCATCTATACTTTAGTTATACTTTATGGGCAACTTCTTCCTCTGAGCTGAAGCTCTGCACTCTCGCCCGAGTGCAGAGGCCGGGCCGTTTCCGGGGGTTTTACCGCTAGGGGAGAAGGGATCATCTGCGCCAGGGCGATAGGCGGGGCCTCAATCTTCTAGGGCAGTGTTTAAACGACTGCTCCCGTCAGGCCTGTTTCTCTAATTTATATTATCTATCTTTGATGTATTATTTATTTAATTTCCGGGTTTAAATTCATGCTATAATCTTTATTTATTTGATAAATTTCCAACAATATTAACAGGCCGAGTCCTATAATTTGAAAGCCCGGCCTGGGTGTGAGTACCATCATTCTCTCTAGTAGTCCGAGTCCGAGAAGAAAGACGTATTTAAGTTGTGACATGTTAAAGGAATCCAAGTTCAAGATAAAAAGTGTCTTTTGCTCGGAATTCGCTAGAGAATGTCTCGAACGACGAAATGACCTATTAGCCTCACCTCACGTCATTCGTATTAAATGCATGGCCAGAGTCATTATGACTTCTCGAGCATAAGTCATAATGACTACTTGAACGACACCCGCACTTCTGCCGTTCTATCACTATCACATTAAATGCATAAATGACTCATTCAACAGACCACTTATTTGTGTAAAGTGCAGTTTGATCGACCGACCGCACAGGCCCGGTCGAATTACCAATGTACCCTCGCGAATTATTTATAAGTAGTGGATAACCCCACTGCGCCAATGTATGCTAGATAAAACCTAAAAATTAGATTATGCATTCTACAAGATTGCTTAATCTATTACTGAGTTGAACGTCAAAGGGCATTATGGGGGAGATCCTATCCAGCCCTTTAACGTGTGCCACCTGTGCGGGGATCTGCTTCTTCCTAATTAATAAACCATCAGGAAATTAAGAGTAAGAGACACTAAACTCTTCCAAATATCCATCCACTCGTACAATTAACTTTCCAACATAAAAAGCTAATGTGTTCTTTTTGGCTAAAATGTTAATGCTTGGAATCTATTCACAAATATACGCATGTACAATGAAAAAAGAATGCTATTTGATTGAACTATTTGGTGAACTAAGTTGGATAAGAAGCACCCAATTCAAGGCAGCGAGTTGTTGTATTATGATAAAATGCAAATAAGAATTCTACTTGGATTAACCCCTTAGTTGCCGTTTGGCAAAGGGTTAAGTGAAAGGTTAAGGAGACTTAACCCCTTTTTAACTCGCCAAACACAAAAAATCTATTTAATGGTTAAAGTGAGTTAACCCTCTATAATTTTCCAAACACAAAATATATAGATATGCTAAGTTAACCCCTCTAGAGGGATTAAAATGAGTTAACCCCTCAAAATGAGGGGTTTACTAATACTCATATTTAGAAGGATTAAGAGCTAACTCCTCTAACTATAAAGAAAATAGTCAAAATCCTTATTATTCCCAAACACTAAAAATGATCATACGGATTAAAATAAAATTTATATAACGGGTTAATAATTTAGTCCTTCGGGTTATCGAATGAGCTAACTATGTTAATCATTCTCCTTAATCCCTCTTCATTAACCCTTTGCCAAACATGACCTTAAGTTTAGAAAAACTTAATATGACTTGGTTATGTATTTGGAGTTGGATTTTATCAAAGAAAAAGAAGTAAAAGAAAAAGATTAGAAATCTTAAACCTACATAACAATTGCTGTATATACAACCCAGATTTGACATTTGGGTTAATTGGACCACCTCGTAACAACGAGTTGACTCGGTCAACAAAGTACGCTCTTTACCCCACTAAAGTGCAGGAGTACTCAACATATAACTCGGTCACGACCCATATAGTGGTACCTAGTCTTGATAGAGCGGTAAGGATCCTTATCAACTGAATTCATTAGTTCGGTTACTATGCCTACACTCTAACCTGGTCTGATTTTATGGCGGTTTAGCTAATTGGAGATAATTGACTTCGATCATACCATATCCTCTACATATCACGTGAGGAGATAATCTCTCAATTTGATAACTGACATAACTCATCGGATCTATACATACGACTACTGTACCATCCTACATGAATGATGTATTGTCACGTGAATCTACTTGCAAGCCAAGTAACTACCATCACAACCTTGACCACCAGGATGGTGACCTGCGTAAATGCTGATTTGCCATAGTCAATTAGTATAAATACGCCTCCTATCTAAGATAATGCTTGACCTCATATATAATCGCAAGGCTCAGTACCGCCAACCTTTGGTTCATAATCCACCTCTTCTAAAAACTTAACCTACATTTACCTACCGTTTTGACGTCTTACTATCAAGAGTATGACTTGGGCATCGGAGGGCCGTTGATGGACAACATACCATCATCAATCTATCGTTTTTTCTGTGTATCTCAGGTCTGTCATTAGCAAGTGATCGCATCAGAGATCAAAGTAGATCATTGGGCCCTCATACTTGAGTCTATCCTTACAGACTCAATCCTGAACAATAAATCTTATTTGTCTATAACTAAGCACATATTTCCTTTCTTTGTTTGTGCTCTCTTTCGTAGCATTAGAGATTTTAAAATGAGATTAGGCGGTAGGATATATATAATGACTCATGTGCCCCGCCTAAGAGAAAACTAGATATTAATTAACTCTCTCCAAAGCTATTGCAGTCCGTTCCAACTTCCAAGTACAAGCGTAAATTTTTTTTTTCTTGCAAAATTTAGACTACGCTTTCTTGTACAGGAACATATTGTCTCTATTTAGCTACAATGACTTTTGCTAATGCAATTATAGTCTCATTTCCACACATAAGTTAGTTCCTTTCTAGTATACTTAATTTAGTCCCTACATTTGCTAATGCAATTATAGTCTCATTTCCACACATAAGTTAGTTCCTTTCTAGCATACTTTAGTCCCTTCTCATTGCAGGCCCTTTCTAGCACAATTCTAGAATGTCTTCAAGCACGCAATCTAAATCACTTCTAGTGCAACTTCCATTTTCTTTTTCTCTAATCACAGCTCTTTTCCATCGCAATCATGATTTTTCGTTGACAAATCTTCAAAGGCGCTCTTACATATTGTTTGTTTAGTAAAAATATATAATTATAACTAAAATTATAATTTAACAAAGAAATTATATTTATGGCCATTGCTATTCGCTTTTGATGTAAGTCTTTTTCATGACCTAGTTGGAAGTTCGTCTTGGATGAAGACTCGTCTTAGAATGACTTGTTTTAGGATAGAGTATTCTAGATGGATTTATCTCATACAGACGGTAATATATCTAGGATGACTATCCTCGACAGATGTGTAGGCAATCTATCCTCATGGGCTTCCTCGTCTAGCATGTCCATTTTGTTAGAATGGGGTGTAGATCAAACCTCATTTCCGATGAGGAGCTCCGGCGAAGCTCCGACGAGCTCGAGGATGACGCAGGTGAGCGTGGGTGTCGACGGCGAACTCCAGGCTCAGTTCGAGATGGAGCTCGAACAGGCGAAGCTACAGGTGAGCGTGGGTGACGAGCTCCGCGTGCGAGCGCTCCGACCCCCGCGTTTCAGCGCTCGACGCTCGCGGTTTGGCCTCCGACCCTCGCGTCCAAGTTCGTGCGCTGGTGACAGGCTGTCACCAGCCCATCAATCTCGCCTATAAAAGCAGCTCCAATTCCTAGGGTTTTGCTGCTTTTTCTTCCCCGATTTTTCTCTAGCGGCGGATCCTTTTAACGCAGCAGCGTTCATCTTCTCAAATCGCAGCAGCGATTTTGCCTTTTGATCTCCAGCTCTCAACAGTGTTTGAGGGGAGATTTAAGAAGAGAGAGAAAAGAGAAGAGGGGATTTATTGTGGGTATTAACACTGTAGCTACAGTGTTCATTTGAGAAATCTCAGTTTTGAGATTTGCTCTTGATTTGTAATTTCTTGTTAGATTAATAAGAAATTGACTGTGTGGCTCCCGAGGACGTAGGCAGTTGCTGAACCTCGTAAATCTTGGTGTACTTTTTTTATTCTGCGTTTCTGTTGCATTAGGGATTTAGGCGTAAATTCCCAACACATTTTTCTTTTAGTGAAAGAATTGCATGCATTTTTTTTAAAGGTGAGACGATGAAAATATACACAAGACACGTGCAAATTGACGCTCGAAGCTGTAAGCTTAAATGCCCCCAACTCTTTAATTCTCTTTTGGGTTCATTCACGCCTCCACCGCTGAATGCAAATTAAAAAATTAGCACTTATTAAAGATTGTCAAACAAATAGAATATGGAATTGGGCGGCAAACAAATAGCACACGGAATTGTGTGCTGCGTGCAGCGGAAATTTCGGCAACACTTCAACAGCATAATAAGAGTCAGGTCGCAATAGGAAATCTTATTTTACCAAGGAAACAAGAACCTTAAGCAAAATATCTCAACCGAGTGAGATATCAGCTCTTCCTCTCATCAGTTCTAGGACTGACCTGTCGAGGGAACCTAAAAGCTATTACAAATCACACAAATAGCGAGACAACCAATTTTACATGGTTCGGCAAATTGCCTACGTCCACGGGGTAAGGAGAGGGAGATCTACTACTAGAGAGAGATAGAATACAAATAGGGTTTACACAAGAATTTCACAAATAAAACTCTCACACAAACTCTCAAATCTCTTACAAATATCTCCACCAATATATGTTCAAAACCCTAACGTACAAAAGCCGCTGCAATTTATCACCAAGCACAGCCACCAAGCTTCATTTTCCCCTCTGCCTACGCGCTGTCAAAAGAAGAACAATGTAGGATCTGAAATAGATACACTAGAACACTAGAGGGGGGTGAATAGTATTCTTTTAAAATTTATGCAAAGTAGATTATAAATTGCAAAGAAAGAATGACAATCTCAGAAAATAAACATCACAAACACAAGCATGTATACTGGTTCCACCTCCCTGGTGTACATCCAGTCCCCAAGCAAATCCCGCTTGAGATTTCCACTATGATTTTGAAACCTTACAAAATCAAAAGAAAACCTAACCAATTTGCAAGACCATGCCAATTGCCACACCAATTGACAAGACCATGCCAATTGCCATCCAATCTCTAAACCAAGAGATCAACCCTTTCAAACCCGAGAGAAATCCTTTTTGAAACAAGAATACAATTGATCCTATAAGCCTTGAATGTGTAGTGAAGTGCAGCAGTGGCTTAGGATTCTTTTAACTCTCTGAATATTGCCTATACAATCTCTAAGAATGATTGAAACCAAGACAATATCAGAAACTCTCTTTTTCTAAACACTTAGCATGAAAATCTGGAAAACTAGAGAGTGAATATGTACAAATGTTTGATCTTATGTGTATGAATTTGTTGCGCAAATTTCTGAACTTATAACCTATTTATAGCCATTGAAAAGACAAGTTTTCAACCCCTAAAAACGTACACAAAACGGCTATAAACAGTCACTTATTCAAAACCTAAAATCTGGAAAAACTACATCTTAGTCGACTACACTGAGTCTAAACAGACTCTGTGAAGTCAGAAAATTGTTTAGTAGTCGACTACAAGGCATAGTAGTCGACTACATTGTAAACTCACAGATTCTGGAATTTTCTTTTTAGTATTTTGACTGTAACTTTCTCATCCGATATCGGAATAAGATGATTTAAGATTTGTTGGAAAGCTCTTGAAGAGACCTACAACTTTGATCTTTTGAGTTTTTCCAGATTCTAATGACTAAGGGGTATAAATGAAATGTTTTAAGACTCACTCAATATCTATAAACTCTAATGACTAACATAGGGGATTTCTATTGTTAACCAACACACTAAGTATATGTTAGTGTATTCTAACACTATATGTGTGTATGTGTGTGAGTGATCAAGGCTTGTACAAATTTCTAAGCAAAGAAAATATAAAATTACATTTTGACAATAAAGTATATCTTCTTCTTTGCTTCATTTTGCCTTGAACTCATCTATGTCTTGAGTATCTCTTTGAATATAATTGTTGATATAGCTCTGATACTGCAAAACAAATGTTAGCACATAATACACACAATATATAATATTTGTTATCATCAAAATAAACTAATTTTGGGGTCAAGATTCCTAACACAAAACAGCCGACTTTTTTCTTTGAACACTGCCGCCTCAATTGTACGCCCAAGTTCACAAACCTCCTGCACTAAAACCTAAGAGAAAAAACGTTGATATATATATTGTTGTAATCGGCTAGGCCTCTGTTTTGTTTTTGCTACTGTTCACAAGATTTTCTCAAATCTCGTGACGCGTGATTGTCCAGCTTTCTTCCCACGCCTTCATTCACGTGTCTGTTGGCCCCCACCACATCACATTCATAATTCTCCACCTCGGCAAAGTTTTCCCCAAAACTGAGTCGACACCAAAGTAACCAAAAGTCCCACTTGTTGTGTCCAGTACGAACTCAATCCACAACAAGTCGAGAACCTAATCCAAACCGGCTGAATCAAACATGACTGCCTACGTATCCTCTTGCCTAAGGAATCAAGCCGAACGTAGTTCACCCAAATGGCCGCCAACGACCTCAACAATCACGAATATGCAACAAGTTTGGACAATGGTCAAACTTGTTGCTCGGAACCACCTTAGTGAGCATATCCGCCGGATTATCCTTCGTGTGGACTTTCACAATCTCCACATCACCATCTTCAAGAACATCCCGAACGAAGTGATAACGAACAACAATATGCTTCGTCCGTGCATGAAAAACTTGATTATTCGCCAAAAAGATAGCACTCATGCTATCACAATAAATAGTGACAGACCTCTGCGATATACCAAGTTACTCCAAAAGTCCTTGAAGCTAAATAACCTCCTTCACAACCTCCGTAATTGCTATATACTCTGCCTCCGTCGTAGACAAAGCCACCATCGACTGTAAGGTGCATCTCCAACACACCGGCGCACGGGTCAAAGTAAATATATATCCCGTCGTAGACCGGCGCTTATCTAAATTCCCGACATAATCCGAATCAACATAGCCAATGCATGACTGCCCACCGGTAGTGTTCCGCTCATAAACTAAACCAACATTGAGCGTACTTCGAATGTACCTCAAAATCCATCTCACGGCGTCCCAATGACCCACTCTTGGATCGTGCATGTATCTGGAAACCATGCTCACCGCCTGTGACAAATCTGGTCTTATACATACCATTGCGTACATCAAGCTCCCAACCACGCTCGCATATGGAGTCTTCGACATCAACTCTCGATCTTCAACTGACTTTGGTGAAAGACCAGCTAAAAGCTTCAAATAGGCTCTCAAAGGTACACAAACTGGCTTCGTATCCATGCTAATATGGAATCGCTGTAGAACCTTCTTCAAATAAGCCACCTGTGTCAAACAAATTCTGCCATTCTTCTTGTCTCTGTCGATCTCCATCCCTAAAATACGTTTCGCCTCGCCTAAGTCCTTCATCTCAAACTCATTTGAAAGCTGAACTTTCAACTCATCTATAGCCGACCTGGAAATAGAGGCAACCAACATGTTATCGACATAGAGCAACAAATAAATGTACGCACCTCCTTTCAACTTGGGAAAATATACGCAAGGATCAAACTGGCTCCGAGTGTACGAATGACCAATCATAAAATCATCGAATCGCCTATACCACTGTCGAGGAGACTGCTTCAAACCGTATAGAGATTTCTTTAATTTGCAAACCAATTTTTCCTTCCCTACAGCTCGGAATCCCAATGGCTGAGTCATATATATTTCTTCATCAAAATCACTATGAAGAAATGTCGTTTTCACATCCAATTGATCTAACTCCAAACCATACTATGCCACCAAAGCTAGCAAAATCCAAATCGAAGAGTGCTTCACCACCGGAGAGAAAACCTCATTATAGCTAATACCTTTCTCCTGTGCATAGCCCTCCTCAACCAACCTAGCTTTGAATCTCAATGGAGTGCCCTCAATGCCCTCCTTCTTCTTGTATACCCACTTGCAACCAATTGCCTTCCACCCCTTTGGAAGCTCAACAAGCTCCCACGTATCGTTCTTATGAAGAGATTTCATCTCCTCTTGCATAGCCACCTGCCACGAATCAGCATCCGAACTCTGCTCGGTCTCTCTGAATATAGTAGGCACCAACTCATCGATACTCTCCACCAGAAGTGCATACGCAACTGTGTCGGCATACCGTGCTGGCATCTATATGTTTCTCCTCTGTCTCCGAACCACAATTGAATCCTGAACCTGAGTAGTCAGTCCCTGATCCTGCACATCAGTACTCGTATCCCCCGTGTCATCGTCGTGCTCGCCTGGCGTCACCTCAGTCGGCACTCTAATAGATACTGTACTATCTGTATAATGTGGAGCTGCATCGATCTCCACCACCTGCGATATCTCCTCCGTCGGGTCGCTCTCCACCTGATGAGAGCTGGGAAGCTTCAAGATAGAAGCCTCATCAAACGTGACGTCCCTACTCAGCAAAATCTTCTTATCAACTGGATCCCAAAGCTTGTATCCCTTGACACCACGCCGTGACGTCCCTACTCAGCAAAATCTTCTTATCAACTGGATCCCAAAGCTTGTATCCCTTGACACCACGTTTGAATCCTACAAATATGACCTTCCTAGCTCGAGGTTTCAATTTATCTGTTCTCACATGATAAAATACAGGGCACCCGAATACCTTAAGCTGGTCATAGTCATGTGTTGGCTCTCCCGACCACTTCTCCATAGGGGTTTTCCCCTCAATCGCAGATGAAGACAGCCTATTAATGAGGTGGCTCACATATGTAAGTGCCTCAGTCCAAAAGATATTCTCCAAACCACTCTGCGATAATAAACATCGGACCTTCTCCAGCAAAGACCGATTTAGCCTCTCTGCCACCCTATTCTGCTGCGATGTATGACTAACCGTGAAGTGCCTTTCTATGCCCTCGTCTCGACATAGCTGCAGAAAGGGGTTTGAATTATATTCACCACCGTTGTCGGATCGCAACGTCTTGATCTTTCTCCCAGTCTGCAGTTCTAATCTCTTCTTCCACTCCACGAATATATCTAGGACTTAACTCTTCTTTGCCATGGTGTACACCCAATATCGCCTAGAATAGTCATCAACGAACGTGACGAACCAATGTCGACCACCAAGTGATGCAGTCTTGGTGGGACCCCAAACGTCTGTGTGCACGTAGTCTAGGACGCCCCTCGTCCTATGAATAGCAGTCCCGAACTTCACCTTCGTCTTCTTGCTAAGAACATAGTGCTCACAGAAGTCCACTTTACCACTCTTGGCTCCCTTCAATAGCCCCTGCTTGTACAAAGCTTGCAGTGACTTCTCTCCTGTGTGCCCCAACCTATAATGCCAAAGTCTGCTCATGTTCGCCTCTGAAATAGCCGAAGCAACCTGGCCAATCTCGGTACTCCCCTTCAAATAGTATAAGTTCCGACTGCGGACTCCTTTCATCACCACCAAAGATCCCTTAGTAACCTTTGCTACAGCGTCTTCAAAGGTCACATTGAATCTCTTTTCCTCCAAAGCTCCAACTGAAATAAGATTCTTCTTCAGCTGAGAAACGAATCTCACCTCCTTCAATTCACGAACAACTCCATTGTGCATCCTAATCTGCACGGTACCTATCCCACAAATGCCACATGATTGATTATTTCCCATGACAACAACACCCCCATCGAGTCTCTCGAATGATGCGAACCAATCTCACCTAGGAGTCACATGATAAGTAGCGCCGGAATCAAGCATCCAATCTGATGCATCCAAGTGGTTCACCTCCGAAGTAATCAATAGAGAAAAACTCGAATCATCAGAATCATCGCCTTTTGCAACGTTCACCTCATTGGCCTTCGGGCCCTTTTTCTTGCCTTTCTCCTTCTCCTTGAGCTTCGGGTAGTCTCTCTTCTAATGTTTCTGCTCCTAGCAGAATGCACATTGGTTCTTTGCTAACTGGTGACGACCTCTAGACTTTGACCTTCCTCTATTACGACCTTTCGGATATAGGCTTCTACCTCTCGTCGACAAGACCTCTCCTGAAGTACTGGCACGGGAAGTCTCCTTGTCCTTCCTCCTCAAGTCATAGTTCATCAAAGCGTTAGTTACTTCACTATAGCTGATAGAAGATTTCCCATTCAACAAAGTAAGCACAAAAGTGTCATACTCCTTATCCGGTAAGGAGCCTAATAATATAATAGCCTTGTACTCATCCGAAATCTTCTCATCAACATTTGCTAAGTCCGATAACAACTTAGTATAGTTGTTCACATGCGCCGCTAGTGAGAGTCTTCGCAGCAAGTACAACATGTTCTCAACACTCTTCGTGAGATACTTGTTGTTGAGAATTTTCCACATCTTCATTGCAGACGTCACCCCAATCACATCATATTTCAGTTCCTATTCCAAACAGGATCTGATCACCCCATACGCGTTTCTATTCATCTTCTTCCATATCGCCTCATCATATTTAGGTGACCTATCGTGGACCATGATGGTCTCTTCCAGATTCTGAGCATTGAGCGCATCTTATACGTCGCTCATCCACAAACCAAAGTTGATTTTGTCGTCATACTTTACTACACTAATCTTAGTGTTCTGAAAACCAACTTGTATTGTACTCGCCATCGACTTGCTGCTTTCACTTTTCTTACAGCGAGCACATTGCTGATCCTTTGAAGGAAGGCTTGACAGGTCCAAACTGATGAGTTCCTTGTGCCTTGCAATAGTGAGATGTATTTGCTTCTTCTTGTTGCACAAGGTTCACATCTGAACCTTTCCGTCTAGCTAGTAAATCATGTTCCATTGCTAGCTAAGCTGGCAGGTCAGTGACACATTTAATGGTTCCATTAAGCCAAAGTGTTGTGGTGGCCATATCTAGTGACAGTGACAAGCTATTCAAAATAGTTGTCACTTGCAATTTCTCAAAAATTTCCTGAAGCTAGGTCCTTAGCCATGACAATCATCTTGTTCACATGTTCGGTAATATTGTCACCTTCTTGCATACGGCTTGAATTAAATCTATGCATCAAGAGCTGTATGTTCACCTCAAAAGTGGTGTCATACTTCTCTTTAACTGCAAGCCACATTTCCCTAGTCGTATTATAGTTTTCAAAAATTTTGATTAAACTATCTTCCTTGAACATTAACATCGGGCTTTTAGCCTTATTGTCCTTAAGTTGCCACTGATCAAACTCTCTTTTCTGAGCGTCAGTGGGATCATCACCAAGAGTTGGTACAGAAACATATAGGACACTATCTAGATTATCATGGGTAAGTCCATACTTAATTTTTCTATGTCACATATCATAGTTGGAACCGTTAAGGCGTTCTATTTTTGCCAGTTCAGATGCAATTAATTTACTAGCCATGACGATAATTAAACTGTATGATATTTCAAACGGAATGGATTTCAGGTTGCTAAAATATAAAACTAACTTAATTAATTGATACTAAAATAACTATTAATAAAAAATTAAAAATTGTATTGTAACTATTATAATGAAATATAAAGAATTTTTTAATAACAACAAGATTAATTATATATACAAAATTAATTCAAGGAAACGAATAAAGTATTAATTTCAATAAATGCTAACTATTATCAAAGTTAAGCAAAGATTAATTAAAAAAATGGAATATTCTAATTGTAGTACTTAGAAAAACTAAAATAATAGCAAATTGAGGTTCTTGTATGAATATACAAGAAAATTATACAATACTACTAGCCTCACAACAAATCAAACAGATAAAGAACCATGTAAATCTTAAAAATTAAAAATTTAAAACATTCCCCAAATCAACAGATTCACAGAATTCCTTTCCTTTTCCAAACAGTCCCAAAATTTGAAACCAAAATTAAAAAACTTTAAATCTTCACAATAAGCCCAAATCAATGGGATAATATAATAGACTATAATAGACTTACGATAAAAAATCTAGAGGGAAAGTGAATCTGTGGGATAATATAATAGACTTACAGTGAGGAGAAAAAAAACATCGACGGAAGAAAAGTGACGGGTGCGAGCGAGTTGCGGGCACGGCCGGAGGGCGTCCTGCCGGAGGGTGGCTGCAGGCGAGTGGTGGGCATGAACCGACGACGGAGGGAGCAGGACGTTGATGAGCGCAGGTCGACGACAGAGGAAGGAAGCTCGATTGGGCTTCCCTTTTGTTTTTATTGTAACGTTTAAAGTTGTAATGAACACAGCAATGAACAAATCGACTTTCTTCCCAAATAGCGATGAGATCCGCGGGAGTACCATGGGAGGGCGGTCGATGGGAGGGATTTGGGGACTTTGGGACAGAGAGCAGAGCGATTGGCTCGATTGGGCTGATCGACGTCGGAGGAATTTGGGGACTTTTAGGGCTTTTAGAGGCTCTGATACCAATGAAGTGGGGTGAGATCGGAGATTACTATTGGGGACTCCGGAGAAGAGATCATATTTTTTTTAATTGGTTTTTGAGGAGAAGAACTCCTCTCTATTTATGGGCATCCATCTCACCCTACGTCCCCAAGAAACTGCCCCTGATTTCCCTCCCGATATTCCTCACGTAAGTTACGTTATGTGAGACTCGTTCCCCAACGGGAAGAAATCCCAGAATATGAGATATTCCCAACAAAACGGGTTGAGTTCTTTAATGGGTCAGGTAACAATTTGGCCAATGAGGCCAAACCCACTTACACACTCTACCTATCAACAAAGTAGTATCTTGCTAATTAGGAGTCTATGACTATTCAGAAAAGAAGTTTTCAGATTAGTCTTTAAAAGGGGGGTTATTCTATTTTAATATATTAATTGAAAATAATATGCTATAATACAATATACTAAACAATTTACTAAACAAATTTGATAAGTTAATTAGATTAACTGATAAATAAATATTATATTTTTAATAAAGCATCACGTCATCAATATCCCACTTAAATTGTCTCGACCAAAGTTTCAAATTGTTTCACTATCCCAATATATCCCACTTAAATTTACCCCCATTTAAAATAATTCCAATGGAGTAAAATTGTCTCATTGGAGCATTATTCTTTCTTCAGTCGAACATAATGCAAAGTAAACTAAGCCTTGCACATACATACAGTATAAATTAAAACTGTACATGAAAGGCTTTTTTATAAATAAATAAAAAAGAAAAGGTAATTGAAAGAAGAAGGAAAGTACCTCTGTCCACCAACCAAGCAGCTCAGGATGTTGAATTTGAAAACCCTCCCGGAAAGCTTCACCATACTGCTCCACTGATCCTTATGCCGACCCCTATTGTTGTCAGCGATAAACGCATAAATCAGAGATAATAGTTTCTCCAGTGATGTTCTCTGCTATGCAGTAATCCATGTAACGCAAAGTTAAAGACTACGAATGATATTCAAAGCATAGCAGCAAAACTACGACAATCATCCTTGAAATCTCCATAAGCTCTAAGAAACCAGACTATTGCGAGTGCCATTTTTCCCTGAAGTGGCAATGCTCAAGATTCGAATCTTCGATCACCAAGCCTCCAGAAATAAGTCCTCTCAAAAAAAATCACAAGGACCTCAATATTGTGAAGTCTCCACTTTTTTAAGTTAGTGTCAAACGTTAACGAGCGACCTTTTTACAGGAAGATTTAGCGGCGTACAAATTGCATCTAAGAACTTAGAAGTGGAAACAAATGAGGCAAACCTGTGCAGTATTTGTATGAACCCCAATATTCTGCTTTATCACATAACTGATCCACATGAACATAGACCACGAAGCACTAACAACGTGTGAACGATAATGCACAAATTTCCTTGCTGCTGTAACATAAGCCGGCAAAAAACTAGGCAGTGCCTAGAAGAACATAAGTTTCTCCATATTTTTGTGATGACACTTAAATTACACCATCCGCCTTGTTGTCAAGAAACTATAGAGGATGTTTGATTAGTCTATATTGGTCATACTTGGATACATTTTTCAAATCCATGATGAGCTTATTTCAGATAGTCATTCGCTCAAATACAAGACAATTAATGCATAGTTTTTATGATCATGTAAAGAGAAACCAAAATCAACAGAAGAAAAATATTTGCAAACAAGAAACTTTACCCATAAGATTTCTCGACATCAAGAGATAACAGCACATTCCAATTCAAGATGAACTCTAAGAGGCATTTATTCAAACAGGAAGTGGGCAAAGGAAAAGAACATCAAAACTGCTTCGATTAATTCTAAACAACAAAAGATAGTAACCATCATAAACCAATTTTAGTAATTGAAATTTTGAGGAGAACTACAATTGGGCATCCAGAAAAGATAAGAACGATTAATTGAAGGTAAGCAAGGATGCCATGTTTTAAATAAAATCATAGTCGGGGTTTGAGTTATTTCCTTTTTTTTTTACGTGCAAGCAAAGAAAAGCAAAGCGGGTACACTTACGAAACTTCCTAACATCATACATATTTTGGGAGTTTCGGATTTGCAACTTAATATCAGAAAACCCCTCTTGACTTTGCACGATTATATGTTAACCCCCCACAACTTTCCAAATTACATTTATAAAAACCCTTAAGTTAGGGGTCACTAGAAACCCCCTTTAGCTTTATGATTTTATTAGAAAACCCACTTAATAGCCTTAATTGCGATTTCCACTAGAAAAGTATCCTCCTACATAATTTTACCCACCCACGTGAGATTTGCGGTTAAAGTTGTTAGGAGGGATCTTTTGATAAAATCTTAAAATTAAAAGGGTTTTTGATAGCCACTTAACTTTAGGGGGGTTTTCTAATATTTTGAAAGTTGTGGTAAGGGTCTTCTGATATTTAACCCATTTTAAAAACTATTTCTCTTTGGTCTTTTGGCATCTTCTTATCCAATTTTTTAGTCAATACCTTAAAGCTAAACTAAAACTAATGGCTTGTTTGGATTTGGATTTGAAGAGAAGTTAAGGGAACCTAGGAGAAGTGAAGTTAAGGAAAAATAAGGTAACATATAAAGCTTATTTGGAAAACAAGTAAGGAGAATCAATGGGAGTTTATTTCACCCCATTTAGAAAGTGTATTAAAGTGAAGTGAAGGGAAGGGAATACGTATAAAATAATATAAAATACTCTTAAATGTTATTAAGTTATGACGTTATGTTGTTACTAGATCTTGATGGGGGTAAATTGGTCTCTCTGCAATTGCTTTGCTCCCCTCCTTTACCTTCACCATGGTTACACCCCAATTTAGGGGGAAGAAAAAAATTGTGGTTTTCTCCCCTACTTTACCTTCCCTTCTCCCTCACTGACACTACCTATAACAATTTAATTCCCAAACAAAGCTAAAGCCTACCATAACTCCCCCCACCCCTCATTACCCTCAATCCAAACACACCCTAAGTCTCTATAGAGCCATGAAGCTAGTGAAGTTTAAGTAAGATACTATTTTTCAGTTTGATTAAATTACACAGACTTATCATCATTTCCATTTTCCCATTAGCATATCATAAGTTATAAAATATTGAAAATTATCATAAAATTTTAAGAATTGTCAATAAACTACCTTCATTATCTTGTAAATGTACGTATTACGTGCTTTGCACATGATAATATCTAAACTAGGTTGTCTTTAATATATGGTACCTTATAGTAATTTTGTGCAATTCGGCATTTCATTTTTACAATGGAATTCCTTTTCTTAGTGAAGGATTTGTTGCTTCTGACCCTTTGCTAAGCAAAACTTCTTATTTTGCAGCGCCAAGTAAAATTCTGACGATTATGTTTAGAATATGAAACTTTCATTGAAATTGGAACCAACTGAGATGGCAACTTTCGAATAAGGTTATAACATAGGATCGTTTGAGTATCAATATCTAGCCCAATAACGACACACAACACTATAATTTTTTTAATCGCACACATGGGGATCGAACCCAAGCCCTCACGCGGAACGCTAATCTTTAAAAGTTTATTATGAACAAATCATTTTCGAGCAAAAAATGATGTATGCTTAGATGATTGAATTCTTGCATATAAACTGTCAAAATATAATTGCAAACAACTGACAACGATTTAATAGAAAACCATATCAAAGCACTTTCTGTGGACTAAATTAGGATAATCTCTTCCGAAAATTCTCACCAAATGGCAAACTATGGATCCGATAATGCATCAAATACTCAATGAATCGCAAGTTTTACATCATTAGATCTATTGAACAAACTGAACATGTAAGAAACTACCTTGAGAATCACTCAGCCATTGGGAAGTCGACGATAGTTTTGTGGAACACCAGGGGCCAGGGCTATGAATGTTCTGTGGCTGAGGCTTGAAATATTTCTGTAAGAACTTAAGTATACACACCAAAAATTTTGGTACCAACTTCGCCACTGTATATTCTCATTTATAAGCAGATCAATAAACCCAATAAAAGGGCAGAACTTATGAAAATAAACCCAGGAGTCCACCCATTTAAAAAGCTACGTAAATTCCATCAGTTGTTAGCGTTCCTTTTTAATGAAGTGCCTCTGGAGCCGATGTAAAAATAACCTGCTAATTTTTCCATCACGTATAAAAGAAAGAATACATGTTACAACAATAATCCCACAAATGGAAATAATGGAGGAGGGATCAGCTTTGACATGAATGATCCAAGCTGGTGATGATGACTGTACGTAACTGACAGATGCAAACCCAGTTCCCTGCTTCTGCCTGCAAAACAAGGTTACAAATTAAAATGAAATGGTTATTATGTTAGTTCCAATAAGCGCTGAAGCAAGATATTAGAATTTTTATTTCATACAGATTTTGAAAATTAGAGAGGTTTGAATGAAAGGAGCTACATATTGTTTTATTTCATTTCAGTATCAGCCCTTTCTATTTCCTCCACAAAAATATGTAAAGAAACTTTGCAAGCAACCAGCTTATAGAATATCAGTCCATAGTAATATTTTTTAACAATTAGACTACAAATCGAGAGTGTAATATAATAGTGTGCTTTCAGTACCGAACCAAATGGGTGTTTAAGAACTGCACAATTAAGAAATCCCTGTATGAAAAGTCAAAGAAATACACAATTAAGGAATATGCTAGACTGACAATATCAAAAGTCAAACACAATATAAAAATCCGCAAGCGACTAACTTTCATCACTTCATCCTCACGTAACATCTGGTTATGGTTAGCAGAAGTGCCAATCAATGGGCAAACAATACTTAGATGAGATTCAGAGACAGATGCACATGTAACCGGTGTCTGAGTGATAGAAGTATGTTTGATGCGGGAGGAAAAAGGATAGTACGATGGGTTAAGGTATTGCAGCAAACAATACTTAGATGGGATTCGGAGACAGGTTCACAGGTAATCAATGTCTAGGTAATAGAAATATTTTTGGTGCCAGAGGAAAAAGAAAAGTATGATGTGTTAGAGTTGTGCAGTGAAGGGGTATACATAGAATTAGATCCTTAATTTCTCTTTATTTATTAAAAAAATATGGTTTTTGCTTCCTTTAGCATCAGTCTGCTATTCTAAATTTCACCATCATTTATACATTAATTGTTTGTAAATCTTAAGCAGAGAACAGGTGTGAAATTTGCCATAGCATAGTCCAAACTACTAACTACTAAGATCACATCACTGAATAGACAAAAAGGACAGTTTAGTGCATGCAACAAAGTATATCACAATCATGTAAAATACTCAGCATGAATTATCCCATTCTCAACTTACCCAAACAATTTCTTTAAAGAACTCCATAAGTAACTTTTGGCCTCTTTTTGTGAAACACGGTTACTCCTTTTGCTCATTTTGTGTTTGTCAATGTTTTCCTGAAGCTTCCCTACAGAGGCATATAAAATTTGAAGGAACATTGAACGACAGGAGGAAGCATACGTCAATCTCTTGAAGATGTGAAAAATATTGTTACCTTCTGATGAGGATGAGTGATTGATAGAAACATCCCTAAGCGACACTAGCTTTTCAACTAGTGAGCGCTCCTCATCACTGTGAACGACACAAGATTATTTAACACAGAAAATAAGCATCATGTAAAGAAAAGCAGTTGATTCATAATATTAACCCAAATTCTTATGAAAGACACTCTTAAATGTAAATAACACTGCAGCATGGCTATAAAAAGGAATAAAGTTATTAGTAACACAGGTGTCTTTTGGAACTTTCTTGAGTACCAAGTCACACAATATAATGATCTCATTTTGATGGATCAAGTTTAAATTATGCTGACGCAGAAGTTTTCCTATATCTTGTATATGATAATGTGGACATCATGATGAGGTAAAAGCATACTAGAATAAAGTCTACTCAGAATCCATGACTACTACATGAACAAATATACAAATTAATCAATTAGTTCTTGTTATGATTTTAGAAAGGGAAGTTTTATTATTGATGGTTAGGTAAGATAGTGAAAGGTGGAGGAATTGTTTTCATAAGTTGTTCAATGAGAATCACACAAGAGAGCATAAATCAGATGATTCAACTTCTGAAATACACTACAGGCATTATTGAAAATCTAGGCTAACTAAAATCAAGGAAGCTTTAAAGAAAACAAAAAAGACAGGGAGACTTGTAGGACCTAAATATACTTTAATTGAAGTTTGGAAGGGTTTGGACGATACAGGCTTAGTGTGCTGACTAAGTTATTTGACAAGTTATAGATACTAAAAAATATCCAACTGTTGGAGAATTAGCACTTCTGCACTTGTATGTAAGAATAAACAAACATACAAAGTCATGTAAAATATAGTGCGATCAAGCTTATATATAGATAATGGAACTTTTGTAAAGAGTAATTGAGCAAGACCAAGAAAAAAACATCTATCCCCTAACTAATTTGTTTTATGCTTGTGAGATCGACTATGGAAGCTAATTCATTTACTAAGAAAATTTTTGCCAGGTAGGTTGGGCATGAGAGCTGATACCAATTCCATGTCCTCAGGCACAGCAGTTTGAAGCATAACAAGAATATTAAGAAAATATAACTAACTAATTCAAACCTGATAGTTTTTGGAATCTGTACCCTGACAACAAAATGATGATCACCTCGAACTGAAGGTTTATTAATATTTGGAACCCCCATGTTAGCAAACACCAAAGAGTCGCCAGGCTGTGTCCCAGGAGGTATTTGAAGATCCCTACATCCCCCAACAGTTTCGACCTGGGATAGGATTTCATATATCATGTAAATATAAACAACTTACTGATAGAGATATGCCCAGTCAAAATTATTCCCACAGAAGACAATAACCAATTCTTTTAAGTTTTACTAATGTGAAATTATCAAAAGATAATTCAATAATTAAACATTAATAAGCAGGTTATTAATCAAATCAATTGATGGGCAGTCCAATTTATCCTTTTAGACTTAAAATGAACATCAACTCTTTGAAGTAATTGTTTCCACATTGCACCTACATCATAGACAAGGAGTGTAATTTGACTTCACAAGTGTAACCAGTATTGATTATAGCTATTATAGATCACTGTTATAGATAATACGCATAGCTGACCGGATACTCAAGAAAAGGGCATCGCATGTGAGGCAGCATTGCAATGTCAGCAAGGTTACCTTAACTATAGTTCCTAATATCGCTTCAGTGTAATCAATACTGACGTCAGAGTACAAGTTAAGACCGTCCCTCCGAATTCCTGGTTTCTCATCCACATGAATGAATAAATAAAGATCGCCAATACTACCCCTGCATAATGGAACCAATCATTGCTTAGTTATCAGTTTGAGTCCAACTGATGAGATAAAAAGAGATAATACTAGATTTTAGATACGCCAGATTAATATTTCAATATAAATGATATGAACTACAAAAGGACTCATGTTCACCCCATTATTACAGAACAGGTTGTGATTTTCATGTGAGCAGAATCTGCAGTGAAACATGACCTAGGAGCTTAACATAAAATTATTCCAAGTTCTGCATAAAAATGTGCATGAAGTGAATGAGAAAGTATTGCAGAAGAACACAAATGCAATCATCGTCTTGAGATAAATTTACCGTACAAATACATTTTTCTGCAGATATAAAACTACTTTTAACTAAGGGTCCTGTATGGTTAACTGGTTAAGTGAGGACTAGAACAACAATGGATGTCTTTTCAGAACTTTGCAAGTTTTACTTTCAAGAGCTCGGCTGGAAAGACCATTAAAAAGGAGGATGTAGCCTGCTCATTTTCCTCCTCACTTATTTTTTGGAACTAGGTGACTTTCCTGCCCCTTCCCAATAGGCAGGCCCCGGATCTATCTCCAGTGCTCCCTCATATTAAGCACCTAAGAACAACTCAGTCGGTTATAAATATAAATTTTTTATATAAATTACATATAAATTTCAGTAAGTTCAAAGAAGTACAACATGAACTCTCATTACACCTAACCTACTCCAAAAGCTCTTTTCATGTAACATCTAATAGAAGTTTACGATGAAAAATCACATATAACATGATCAAACATTATATAAAATAAAACCATCATATATCTTATGTGTAGCTCTTCTAAGGATTCTAAAAGCTCTTTTCGCACATAACCAAGCTGAAAATGTATGTGGCAATATCAAGGTTCAGGATACACCTTTTCCATGAATCATTAAGAGGCTAAGGCATCAAGATTCATTCAATGATCAGGCAACATTTTTTAGCATCAACCTTAGCCTCACTAGGAGTCAATGAAGCTACGCATTCAAACCAACGGAGCATTTTGCATGAACAACAAGAACTAATCTTACTTGTTAGGAGCAGGCATTTGCAAGAACTTGTTTCAAGAGGCTAAGGCATCAAGATTCATTCAATGATCAGGCAACATTTTTTAGCATCAACCTTAGCCTCACTAGGAGTCAATGAAGCTACGCATTCAAACCAACGGAGCATTTTGCATGAACAACAAGAACTAATCTTACTTGTTAGGAGCAGGCATTTGCAAGAACTTGTTTC
>NC_033796.1:35786396-35795659 GCF_001876935.1 Asparagus officinalis | reverse complement strand
GAGTAAAAATTATGTCAACTTAAGTGGACGACCACTAAGTTTCTTAGTCATTGATGATCACTCGATTGAGCTACATTATGGATGATCCGTTCCGTTGAACTTGATCTACATATTCTAAAACCCCAACACACCAAATTTGGGGTGAACCCGTCGTGGTTTGACCCTCCGTCGAGCCATGTAAAAAGTTCTATTCATTCGAAACCGTTAAAATTGATACGAGTGGATGAAGGGTCAAACCACGACGGGTTCATCCCAAATTTGATGTGTTGGGGTTTTAGAATATGTAGATCAAGTTCAACAGAGCGGATCATCCACAATATAGCTCAATCAAGTGATCATCAATGACCTATGTTGCCTAGGTACGGGTACGGGTACGGGTGCGGGTACGGGTACGGGTACTGGTACGGGACACGGCAAATTTGTAAAAAGTAGGGTACGGGGACACGGCTATATATATATAAAATAGTTCAATTTAGATCAACATTGAATTAAATACCTATTATTTTTTTATATTTTTTGTTATATAAAGTGGAGATTATAAATAAGAAACTATAGTAATTAGTAACTATTTAAATAGATATCCTAACAATTGAATTAACTATATTAATTTGTAGATGAGTTTGCAAGAGGACATTTATGCAACAAAAGAAAATAGTAACTATAATAACATATTTGTATTTGTTAAGGGGCTTGCTGCAAAAAAAGAATTGATGAGGGGTTTATGGAAATATTACCACATAGTATATAAACGGAAAAAAAGAAGACCAAGTTCTCCCAGCCCTAATTCTTCTGCCGCCCTCTCTCTCCTCTTCGTTCTCTCCCATTCGTTCTCTCCCAGCCCTAATTCTTCCGCCGCCCTTTCTCTCCTCTTCGTCCTCTCTCGAGAAAAAACGCATGATGGCTGGAAGATGGCGCCTGGAACCAGCCCCAACTTTCTTTGTCGAGGAAAAAGGAGAAAAAGAAGAGGCGCTGATCTTGTCGTCGAGGAAAAAGGAGAAAAAGGAGAAACAAAAAAAACAAAACCCTAAAAATCAAACCTGTCTTCGAGCAGAGGCGCTGATCTCGTCGTCGAGGCGCTGATTCGTCGTCGAGGAGCTGCAATTGACCCGACGCCTTGAGATCTAGAATCCGTCGTCGCTTCCGTTGATGAGTTATAAGGTTCGTAACTTTTTTTTTCAAGTTCGCAACTTTTTCCCCCTCATTCTTGTGAAATCGCCGTGTCCCTGCCGTTTGGGTGCGGATCCGCACCCAAAACGTACCCGACACGGGTACGGGACTTAGTTTGCCGTGTCGGAGTAACATAGGCCGGAAGGATCTGCATTGTTTATGCATTATTAAAAGCATTAAAGTGTCTATCTATATATATATATATATAAAATCGTGTAACCAGCACAGATTCCGAGCTTTCTGGTAAATTCCTTAATGCATGTAATGGTTATATGAAACCATTCACAGAAGAGGTGGAAGCGAATAGCCACAAAAGACTACTCTTACTCCTCTCCTTATAATGTTGATATACTTGTCTCTTTCATGCTATATTTTTATGTCCAAGAATTAACAATCTCTGGAGAGCAGATGTTATTACGGGAATCATTCCTAGGGACTGCTCATTGAGAAATATATGATTTCACTACATCATTACAATATTACTCTCCACTCCCTGGAACTAGCAGGAATCGCTTTCCTCGAATAAATGAGTTATTTGTTGACGTATATTCAAATATTTTTAATATCCTCAATGATATGATTCCAGATTAAATACAGACGAATGAGTGTTCTGAAATTCTGTTATGCTAAAAAACTTAAATGAGGGGAAGTGAGGAGCTCTTCATCTTCCTCTGATCCCCAGAAATTTCCTGTGCTTTGAATAGGTAATGGACCTCAAACTACTTTGCATTTCAAGTGTAACAGGAGAGAAAAGATATGCATCTGATAAGTCAGACTATTTTCTTTGCGAAGTAATATAATTAAATAAATGGATGGTTACGACTTATGACTGAAGTGAAAAAATTGAATGGGATTGTAAAATACCATGATCAACTATTTTTGAAAACACATTAACATATATTTTTGGCTATAGCTGCTGTTTTCGTGTTGAAACAGGACAGTACACAACTTGTTAATACCTAATCCACGAGTAGAGATCTCTCAGCCCTATTTGCAGATATGGACAAGGCATGTTTAGAATGTCAAATGAAGAGAAATGAGAAAGAAAGACATAATGGCGGCCATCACTGAGTTTCTGGTAGCTCCAAAATTTTAAAAGTGAGAAATAAGTATATAGTCAACACTAAATGCAAATACATATGTATACATATATATTTATGTATTATGCATCGAAATATGAGCAAGACAGGATAACTTAGAAAAAACAAAACTAGATCTAGAGAAATGCAAACGAAGATGATGTGAAAATAGGATATGTTTCATGCATATATGTTACATGACTGATAAGATCACTAATACTTATGCCCACATGTTTTTATTCTTCAAATTTTGGAATCAAAACAGAAGGCTACTCAAACTTCACTGCATGCCTGAACTCTTAACAAGATCAAGTTTCCACAAAGAAATTCTAAAAACTGCAGCTTATATATTGTAAGCTGTCTAAAAATTATTGTGGATAGTTGATCCCTACAAAGCACTGATGCTAGAAGTTAAAGCACTGATGCTAGAAGTTACAATCTGACGACTTTCACATCAACCGTTGAAGGTTACAATCTGATGAGCTTCACAACAATCAATGAAAATCCCAATATGATAACTTTCACGACAACATACAAGAGTTACAAATTGACGACTCTCACGTTTCAAAGAGCCAAATACAATGATTACAAGATAACAATCTTTGCAGGAGATAACAAATTGACGATCTTGACGATCTCTTTAAACCAAAACGCATGGCTCACCCCCGTGTTTCAATCTCAAAACGCGGGGCTCACCCCCGCGTTTCAATTTTAAAACGCGGGGCTCACCCCCACGTTCTAAGCTCCAAACGTAGGGTTCACCCCCGCATTCCAAGCTTTAAACGCGAGGCTCACCTCTGCGTTTCATATGTTAAACACGAGGATCGCTCCAGAACGCGAACCTCACGTTTGACTCATTCAAACACGTTTTAAACGGTTCCAAAACCATTTTGCACGTAATGAGGGCATTAAACCCCCATTACGGAGTGATTTAAGGGGTCACTTACACCCATAAACCCTATAAATAGTTGTGTTTACAGCTGAAATAGGCTTAACTTGGTTGGAGCTTGATTAAGGCTTTTGGAGAGCTTTCGCCTTGGCTTTTGAACTGTGTTTCGATAGAAGAACGATGAGATCGGTTATTCTGATTTCGGTCAAAAAAAATCAAATATTCTTTCTGAAATTAACTCTTTTACAGAGTTCTAAAACTCGTTTAGAGTTCTTAAACTCATTTAGAGTTCCAAACTTGCCTCGCAAGTTCTTCGAAGACATCAAGTCAAGAAGAGGATACAAAGTTCTACAAAACTACGTGCTCGAATCGTCAACTGGATACAAAATTCAAACTCTCATCGACACCAAGAAGAACCCAGTTTTAAACAAAGGGAATGATCTCCGTTGATTCTTTCTCTTTTGTAAATTAGGAAACCGATAGAAGAAAATTGTAATTTCTTTTTCTAAGTCAGTTAGAGAGATTGCAAAGAGAGATTGTATTCATTTTTTTCTTAAGTCAGTTAGGGAGATTAATACAAGTTTATTTCTCAATTTTTCTTCTAATTTTTCCCACAAACATATATGTGTCCTTAAAATTACATGATAATGACATTATAGCTTCGAAATTCACAGAGGTATGTTGAATTATAAACTAGAGATAGAACTCATGAATAAACATCATAAAAAAATATGATGCACGATGGGTCTTGCCTTTTCTTATCAAAGCTTCCTTCACCCTGAATTTGAATAGTAAAACCTTCATTTACGCCAGCTGGAATATTAATTTCAACACTCCGCTTCACCTGTACTCTTCCACCGCCGCCACAAACTCTGCATAGCTCAGTGATTGTCTTGCCATTCCCACCACATTTTGAGCAAGTAGATACCTGTATGATTCACGCAATCCAATTTATATTGCAGATGCAAAATAAAACAAGTACAAAAGAGGAAATCAATTATATTAAGTGTTTCCTAAAAGTTCACTCTATCTTAAATAAATAGTCGGATTTGTATATGAATTAACTGTAAAACTTTAAAATGCATGAAAGTTTTTGAAGTTTATAGCAATGATAATTATCATATAGTCAGCTAAGTTAGCTAAGTAAACATGAACCAATTAGCATGTGGCATATGATCTGAATTTTTTTGCAGTAGCTTTTCTCCTGATAAGCAATATAAATATCAAGTGTATGACTTGAAAATTTTATTAGTTTACACTTTTGACATGCAATATGTCATATATTCACTAAATGAAAGCAAAAGATGCACAACCATCTTCTGAAAGGAGATTATTCTAATTACTGAAACACAGCCATTTTTTTCAATAAAAGTAAACTAGAAAATGAATAAAGCAGTGAGATTTTTAATTCTATTTTATCACACCATTTACTATGTTACCATTTTTTCACTAAAAGTAAACTAGCGAATGAATAATGCAGTGAGTATTTTAACTCTACTTTACCATGCCATTTATTATGGTACCAAAACCAGGACCTGTCATGTTTCCCTATAAATATTTTCTATTCCTAACATAAGTAGCAATATTGTATGTACACACACACACACACAACAGATGCATGAATAATCCAACAGAACTTGATGTGACATGCAATACATGACAGCATGAAGTGCCTGTTGTACTCAACCTCAAGTTGATGTGCAACTTAATGTAAAAAATTTACATTCAGAAATGTTAGCTCGAAAAATCTACTTGAGAGACAAGATCCACACTTAGAAGCAAAGAACGAACATCAAAGTGAATCCCATGCCCAAGAAGTACTGGGCCAACATTTGCATGATAGTTGCAATACATACATCAGATACATTCATGTAGGCTAGAAAAACCAGATACGTAACATACCTAAATTTGAGCAATGTATATAAACACAGTTACCATTCATATGCAACACTGCTAAATTATCATCTTACCTGTGACACCACACCAAATGGTGTTCTCTGACTTTTCATGACCCCACCTCTGCCCCCACATTCTCCACATGACTTTATTGAATCGCTAGACTTTGCACCAGTTCCACTGCATGTGTCACATGTTTCAAAACGAGTGACATTGATATCCCGGTGCCCTCCAAAAATTGATTCTTCAAAACTCAAAGATAGATCATACCTGCCAGACCAAATTGTTAGTTAAGCCCCCAAATAAAATGAGGGTATCAAGATTCACTATAATCTAAAATCCAAAAGATGTAACTGACAAAAGAAATACCTGGTACTGACAGAAGTATGGTAACTTAAAACAAATTTAGCTGGAGAGTATATGATAACTTAAGCCATTACCGAACATCAAGATCCCGTCTTTGCTGACTTCTTCTTTTGAAGCTGAACCCCCCAGGATCTATCTCGCCTCCAAAAATCCCATTTGACTCGCCAAAGAATGCATTGAAAACTTCAAATGGGTCTACCTATAAATTTACAAACAAGAATCCAACATTCAGTGTGGTTATCAACATATTGCATAAAATAGCTAAAGATGGTTCATCATTCTGTTAGTGCAGAAATGATTTACAACTTACAGGACCTGGGAAAGGGAGTTAGACTGGGATGGAAATTAGGTGACTAAGTTCTTACCCCCTGTGGACTAACACTTTCTCCTCCATATTCTCCCTGCAAACCTGCCTCACCAAAGCGATCATATAAAGATCTTCTTTCATTGTCTGATAAAACCTACAGAAAGCACTGATTAACATGTTGCAGATACGAAAATAGAGGCTGACAGATAATTGACATCCAAACTGCAGAGCTAAATTTGATTTTATAGCAGATACAGTAACCAAATGACAATGATATCAACTTAGTTGGATAATTTTATCTGCCTCCATAACCTGTAAAGAGCTTCTGGTAGGGAGAAATCTATTGACAGCATGCTCTATGTAAATTGTTCAGCAACTTATGGAGGATGTACAGTTTCAAGCAAAAACTTTCAGAGCAGCAACTCATTTTCTTCTAATAAACAAAAGTACATATTTGCAAGAAGCACA
Source organism: Asparagus officinalis (assembly GCF_001876935.1). Lineage (NCBI taxonomy): Eukaryota > Viridiplantae > Streptophyta > Magnoliopsida > Asparagales > Asparagaceae > Asparagus > Asparagus officinalis. The sequence continues at coordinate 35,789,487 of NC_033796.1, read as the reverse complement.
AACAAAATCTTCTGTGCTGCATGTACAGACATGAAAGAAAAAAAAGATAGAAACCCAGCATAGTGAGTAGCAGAAATAGTTAAAATAGGGAGGAACTGAGCACCTCATATGCAGCACTAATCTCTTTGAACTTTTCTTCTGCCCCAGGACTCTTGTTCATATCTGGATGATACTACAATAAGATAAAGACCACATAAACAGCTAAAGTAATAATAAAGGCAAAGGACGACATGATAAAAAGTTAAAATTAGTTTGTTATAATGCATGCAGTTGTTTCTTTTCAAATCCATAAAACTAGCTGATGGTCAATGGACTGAAAATGAAGTGCTTTAGAAACACATAGGGAAAATAAAACTTCAATTAAATATCCAACAACCTATTAGGACCCATTAACCTCAGGGACTGGTCTCAAACAATTTATAATTATTTGAGGGATTTTGATCCCTTGATGGATCAGTGAACGCTTAATTATAATTAAAGTTATATAATAGGTTTTTGTATTTATATCAGTGATAATCGCAGCGATTTTGAAAAGATTGTTCAGATCAGATAGTTAATTAAATGGACCTTATTTTTTGTCATAAGCTATTAGATGCAATTATGAAGACTAAATGGTCATGAGTGTTCGCATACACAAAAGATGAACGTATTGAACGTAATGGGGGAAATGGTGATGATTTGATGTCCTTGTGGGTGAAGATCAACACTTACTACCCATTTCTCTCGGTTTATTGTTCTTCCTCTTCCTTTCTGTTCTTCAGATATGATTCTACCTTCAAATCAAGACAATAGTAGAAACCTTGTCTAAACACAAATTTCTTCCCTTAAGTATCTTTAAATTATTCTTTCTTAAATATAGAAGCCCAAAGCTATGTTAACCTCAAGCAGGGGTTCGGCTTACCACATATTCCACAGGCTGATTTTATCCTTCAATATCTGATATATACAATATACTCTCCTCAATCTTTCTCTGAGAATTCATCTTTCAACTCATTCACATTTTTGTATTCATGTGACAACACATTTCAGTGGAAGTATCGACTATGATGGGAAGGCAAAATTGAGATTTGGGTGCTTGACATCTTCAAAAGGCAAAAAAAATGAAAGAAAATCTACAATTGCGGACAAGATCACTTGATAGGAGTCAATTGCTTTTCAGCGCCCGGAGTGGGGGTGGTTTTTTTTTTGGCGAGGGGGGGTTTATGGGGGTGAATTGGTACAATGACATCAACTCAAAAATGGGAGAAAAACAGATCAAACCTTGAAGGATATGATTAGGAAACTTGACCGCAAGAGTACCAAATTGATGTAGCTAAAGGCTTCAAGATTTCACATCGAGCGAATTTTTCGCAGAAGAAAATTTACTTTAGATTGAGAACAATAAAATTAGAAAGAATAGATAGTTCAAAAGACATCATCTTTCACAATTAAATATCAAATCATCAGCATTTTCCACCATTATGTTCAATACCTCCAGTCTTTATAACTTGCAATTCAAGGTTGCTAGTGTTCTTGACTATCACCTAAAAATTTATGACAAAAGCTAGCTCTTTGGATTGCACAACTGACTTAAACAGTCTTATCTTAAAGACTGTTCTGGTTACTACTCAAATCAAAACTAAAACTTAACAACATAACGGACAATTCAACTATGCATCCAGTTGCAGTATTTAAGCTTTGCATCATTCTGACAATAACATGACATGTCAGTTTGTTGACAGACTTGGTCAGAGGCAGGGGGACAAGCAGAAGAAATGATACCAAAAAGCTGATTTCAATTTTCCTAATGGACCCTGCCAATTTGTTATGCGGCAAAAACAGAACTTCTTTTTATCGCTATGAAACTAAATTTTAACCTAAAACTGCTATTTGCCCCTCAAATTGTATTGAAACATTTTTTTGGAATTACTACGCTGTGCCATTCTATCTTTATAGCATCTGCAAATACTAAATAGTTACTAAGTCAATGTGCAGTTCCGGAATTAATATAAGAGATACCCGTTCTGCGTTCACTACGATTGGGAATGTCTTATAAACTGACTTCATCTTCATCTATTGCATGACGGGGTTGTGATATGATAGTGTAATGATTTTAACATTATATAGCAGATTATCCAAATAACATCAATAGCTATATCCTTCCTGTGAATATGAAAATAAAAGTATCCTCCACATAGAAATGGATACGGATATGAAAACGACTTGGTATATTGTAGTATGATGATGTTTAACAACATTTAGGCTCGACTACTTTTCTTCTTCCTTATAAATTAAAATAGAACTATTAGTCCTTGAGTGCAGTCAGTCTGGATACGGCTCGAATATGATATTTATCATATTCATACCCACTTACACATCTCAGATACGGATTCGGATATACCTCCATAAGGAAAATTCATATCCATATCCGCTAAAATAGGATACGGATACGGATATACATGCGGATATATAAGCGAACATGCATACAGATACAAAACGGATATGGGAAAACTAAATAGTATTGAAAAAAAAATATAGTTCATATGATACAAAAGAGTTCAGTAATATGTTTATTATATCTGAAAAGCTAATATTAGATATTTTGATCATCAAAATTAACCTCAAATCTATAATCTAAGGATTAAAACTATCATAACAATATGACTAATATGTTTTCAGATACGGATCTGGATATTTCACTGCAAATCCATATCCGTATCCTATCATTTTATATTTGAGTAACCATATCGGTATCCTAAACGTACGAATATTTCCTTGGATACGGATACGGTTTAGCACGCCTAACGTACGAATATTTCCTTGGATACGGATACGGTTTAGCACGCCTAATTAGTACACCTTTTCCATGTATCTATACCATTTTACATTTTACAGTGGGCATGCATAGTTATTCATCCATTAAAATTTAAAAATATGTTCCCAAATTCAGAAGAAGAGTAGAGTATTCAAGAAATGGATAACCTTTCGAGCGAGATTCCTGTAGGCGGCCTTGATCTCTCGAAGCGAAGCGCTCCTGCTCACATTCAGCGTCGCGTAGTAATCCTTCGACGACGACGTGGCCGCCTTCGCACGAACTGCACAGAATCTGCGA
>NC_033796.1:35764766-35786327 GCF_001876935.1 Asparagus officinalis | reverse complement strand
CGCCGCAGCGGTGTTTTCAAAGGGGGAAGTGGTGTTTTGGAGTGAAGGGAGTGGGAGATTGAGAAATGGAGGGAGGCCGCCATTGGACAGGAGATGGAGGTTTTTTTTCTTTTTCCTTTTTTCTTTTAATATTTCTTTTTCTTTTCCTGTTGGGTTTCGTTGTTAGGGCCCGTTTGGTTGGTTTCCTAAAAATCAAGAAAAGAAAATCGGTACAAGGAAATCAATAAAATAATATTTTTACTCATTTCCATTCCTAAAACTCACCCACAACATCTAATAAAATATTATTTTTATCTTCCAACTCATCTCATTTCATCTCCTTTCTTACATTTAAAAATAAACCAAACACAAGAAATGTGTCACATCATCCAACTCATCACAACTCATCTTATCCCATTTTTAAAAATCACACACATCATCCAATAATATTGTGACAACTCATCTCATCTCATTAAACATTCATTTCCATCCATTTCCTCAAAAAAAAACAAGAAATTGGTTTCCTTAAGTACGTGTCACATCATCCAATAATATACCTCCAACTCATCTCATCTCATCTACGTGTCACATCATCCAATAATATACCTCCAACTCATCTCATCTCATCTATTTTCCTATTTTTAAAAACGAACCAAACACAAACAACCTCAAAACATCATCCAATAATACACCTCCAATTCATTTCCTTATTTTTTTAACCAACCAAACAACCTCAAAACAATTTTTTTTTAAAATCACTCACATCATCCAATAATAAGTTGACAACTCATCTCATCTTATCTCCTATTCTACAATTTCTTTCTTTTTTAAACCAACCAAACAACCTCAAAACAAATATTATAGGAAATAGGTTTCCTATTCTTTGATTTCCCCAAAAAAATGGCCAAACGAACAGCCTAAACCTCAGCTCAGCAGGATAATGACAATCGTACAGGGTTTCTCACTGCAAGAGCAAACAATGAGTAGAGCCTCCGAGGGAATTTTATTGGGCAAAAACTTCCTGAAGCCAAATATCATCAGCTTAAGTTATTTTTACAAGCTTTTGTTAAATTTTGTTTAAGTGGTGATGATGTAACCGATTACGTCAAACAAAAAATAGTTAATGTCCAATTTCAATAGAAACTCATAGTTTCACTAATTTTTAATTGTATTAGGCTTGTAATTTCGGGTTTTTTTATTTTTTTGCTAACATGATAGTGACACGTCAGCAATATTCAATGGAAATTAGTAAAAATGATCTGGACTGATGACGGAGATAACATTAGGGACCCTCGTTCATAATTTGTAACGTTAAGAACTCAAATGATTTTTTTTTTCGAGTACATTAAGGATCTTCGCTTAATTTTCTTCCAAAATGATTGCAGTTATTATTAGATCCATCAATGTTTATATTTTAATATTGTCCCTCTACACTGGGAGGGGCAAAACAATTTGTAGGGATTGGGAGACCTAATAGCAATTTTAGTGATTAGAAAGGCGAATGTAGAGACAACTTATACTAATTTAAGGACAAAATTGCAATTTTAATGATTTGAGTGACTAACTCAAGATATTATATATGTAAGGGACTAAAATGGAGAAACCGCAAATTTATTTGTATTTCCTTGTTGCGGGTAGACCCTTTGAAAGCAAGTTCACTCTATTTAGTTAAATTTATTTACTCTTAGTTAAATTTATTTACTCTTACAGTTAAATTTATTTACTCTTACAGGAGTTAAAAAAGTTCACTCAGAGGCCTATTGAGCTATAGCCTATAGGGGATCTATCAGCAAATGGGCTATGGCAGGGGTCTGTCCATAATTCACCCTATTTAAATTAGTTTCTAAGTTATTCTAAATTGGTTAATCTGAACTTTGAAAGCAGCAACAGTTTGTCCAATAAAATTAAAATTGGACATAAAATTGGCACTTAAGAGCATATATATAACATAGGTGGTTTTGATAAACAAATCAAGTATAGGTGACATATGTCTGAGGGAAATATCTGTTTTGTTCCTAGGAACAAATTCCTATATTAAATATATTTTTATTTTAATGTAGGAATTTGTTCATGTTTTCGCTTCTCTCTCAAAAAGGCTCTCTAACTCTCTATATTAGAGGTTTTCTCTTACTCTAGGAAGTGGATTGTTTTCTTATCTTGGATAGATAGGAATGAAGGCTTTCACCCCTATTTTTAACTCTTAATATTTGTAAAATTTCTGTTGAGCCTATCAAATTCCTACATTAAAATAAAATTGGATAGATTTAAAATAGAATTATGATATTTTAACAATAAATTTAATAAAAATTAAGGACTTAAAAAGTTCACAAATTAATATATCAACTCTTTCTTTAAAGGAATCATATGTCAATGTTAACTGGAATTAAAATGAAAATGCAAACTTTAATAACTTCAGAGTGCATAATATGCATAGAATTAAAGTGAAAATGCAAACTTAAATAAATTCAGAGTGTATAGCTGCGCATAATGGCTATCAGAGTGCAAAAGCTTTAGTCAAGATCAAGTGACTAAACAAGTGAGGGTATGTGAAGTCTGAAGTATACAAAACAATCAGGGTGTTTACTACAATTAAGGCTTTTCTTAAATAATGTTTAAAATATAGGATTTCAAGTGCAATTAATCCTTTTTAAGAAATAAAGTTTAAACATTGATTTGATAGGGGTGCGCCAAGCCCATGCAGTAGTGCAACGCCCGGGCGACGCTCGAGAGCCCCAGCAGCAAGCTGCTGTGATGGACCCTCCCCCAACAAAAATTAATTTAATATCATAATGAGCCGATGGCCCAAGTATCAGATATTAAACTGATAAGAACAGATACTACACTTGATCTTAGCCAAAAGGCCGAGAAAGGTATGAGTTGTTTTGAAGCCCATCAACTCGTTATATATTGGCTGTCACGTCCCTCACAATACTAAACGGCCGATGTGGGACTAAAAGGCCATAAGTAAAAGTGTGCATCTGCTTTTCTCCTCCAGGCCTCCTAATTATTAATTCTCTTGTAAGCGAGTGGCACCGTGAAATTGGCACCATCATTATCCAAATTTTCACCTAATCTGTGATTTAAAATTGAAGTTCTTAAAGAATCTTAAGCCGTATATTTAAGTTGGTGATACCATCCTTATATAATACTTAATTTACGGCTCAAGATTATTAGATTCTTAATATTTGCCAATATGCAGAATTTTATCTCTCTATGTTTTGTATATTCTTATTAGTGTTATACTCGCGTTAGGTTGCTGGAATTTCTCTGCTTAAAAATATAATTAAAAAGTATTCACTTTATATTTTCTTTGCTGTAATATGTGAATTTCACCGATCAATTAGAGCCTTGACTATGAGAATTGAACTAAAAAGAGTACTATTTCACAAAATTTTTGGGTGCAACTAGAGCAATTGGAAAACATGATCAATACACATAAAAAATAATTTTCGTAAGCACTAGTATCGAAAATAAATTTATGTCAGTATGAACTGAGCACAGTTGCCTCCAATTTCACGTACTGAAGGGGAAAAGAGCTTCTAGAATTCCTCTCCTCCCAACTTTTGTATTTACCAGACGAAAGTAAAACACCTCCTTTAACAACTAGTACATATGTTGGGAAAACTCGGTCTTTACCGCCTCGTGAAGTTAAGATATGCACTTATAAATTAAGATATTAATAAGAGCACAAGAGTTTATGGTTCTCCAATATGGAGGTTCTTCCACTATACAAAAGAATAGTAGGATTACAAGAATTTATATTTTACAAAACTGTCTCACTTTGGTGATTCACTCGAGCTTGAGGATTAGAACTCTCAAGCTATCTCACTTCTCTCAAAGAAGCTCTCTAGCTCTCTCACTCTAAGAAATGGATTGTTTTCTTGTCTTGGATGAATAGGAATGAAGGCTTCCATCCCTATTTATACTACTCCACCTAGTAGTGGAGATTAATTTGATCCAAGGGTGAAGATTAGCTCTCTAGAATTCTCCACACATATCTTTACTTTCTAGAGATTTCTAAGGAATCTCTACAATCCTCCATTCTATTTCATACTTTTTCAGAATGTTCCACAAGGCTCCACACATCTCTAGAATATTCTAGAGGATTTCACACGCTTCTAAAGAATTCTACATTTCTCTAGAGTTCTCCAGAAAGTTCTAGAATTTTCTAAAATCTTCTCAATTAAGGAGGAAACCTAGCAAATCTCCCCCTCCCGACTTAATTGGGAGGTAGTAGCAAACCAACACCTTAACTGCAATCTTCAAACTTCGTGGATGTTATTACCTTGGTCATCATGCTTGACTAATTTTCATCTGTTTGAACCATGTTAAGATGTATGCGCTTTTCTTCGAGTGTTCCTCGGATCCAGTGATACCGTGTATCAATGTGCTTTGTGCGGGAATGAAAAGTTGAATTCTTTGCTAAGTAAATTACACTTTGGTTGTCACACTTCAAGATATACATGTCTTGATCTACTCCCAACTCAACCAACAAAATTCTTCATCCACAGCATCTCCTTGCAAGCTTCAATAGCTGTGATGTACTCTGCCTCAGTAGTGGACAATGCAACACACTTTTGTAACTTTGATTGCCAGAAAACAGCTCCCCCTGCAAAAGTAGTTAGGTATTCTGACGTTGATTTTCTAGACTCAATGTCACCGGCCAAGTCTATAACTGTGTATCCCACTAGCACATATTTTCCATTTCCAAAGCATAAACACTTCTTAGAAGTATCACGTAGATATCGGAGGATCCATTTGACTGCAGTCCAATGTTCCTTCCCCCGGATTAGCCAAGAAGCGACTAACAACACCAACTACATAGGCGATATCAGGTCTTGTGCATATCATTACATACATAAGACTGCCTACTGCAGATGAATATTGAATCATCTTCATTTCCTCCATTTTCTCACTTGTGGGACTTTGCTTCGAGCTCATCTTGAAGTGTCCAGCAAGTGGTGTGTTGACCGGCTTTGCTTTGTGCATGTTGAATCTTTCTAGCACCTTCTCAATGTACCTCTCTTGGGATAATCATAGCAACTTCTTTGATCTATCACGAGTGATCCTCATCCTAAGGATTTGTCTAGCTTGTCCCAAATCTTTCATGACAAAGCTATTGCTTAGATCTTTCTTCAAAGCAGCTATCTTTATGTGATCTCGTCCAACAATCAACATATCATCAACATAGAGTAGAAGTATGAGAAAGTTGTCACATGCATACCTCTTTATGAAGACACAATGATCGCTTTCCATCCTTTTAAAATCATGTTATGTCATGAAAGAGTCGAACTTCTTGTACCATTGCCTAGGTGCTTGCTTAAGACCTAATAGACTCTTTGTTAGGCGGCACATCAAATTTTCTTTGCCTAGAACTTTGAACCCCTCAGGATGCTCCATGTAGACCTCTTCCTCTAGATCACCATGAAGGAATATTGTCTTAACATCGAGCTGCTCGATCTCCAAGTCTTGCACTGCTGCTAGGCCAAGAGCAACTCAGATGGATGACATCTTTACCACTAGAAAGAATATTTCTTTAAATTCAATACCTTTCTCTTGACTGAATCCTTTTACGACCAACCGAGTTTTGTAGCAGGGCTTTGAACTGCTTTCTTCGGTCTTAATTTGATACACTCACTTATTCCTTAAGGCTCGTCTCCCTTTTGGTAGCTCCACTAGTTCATAAGTGTTATTCTCGTGTAAGTATTACATCTCCTCTTGCATGACCCTTATTCACTCCACTTTATGACTGTCAATTATGGCCTCCTTATAACTTTGAGGCTCCCCCTCATCGATGAGCATCGTAAACTCTTCGATGCTATATCAGGAATATGACCTTCGGTCCCTTGAAGATCGTCACAACTAGGGCGCTAGTGGAGAGCTAGACTGAGGTTCTTCCTGAACTGGCTCATCATGAGTCTCCTGTTTTTTTGCTCTAGGATAGGCTCATGATCTTCAGCATCATTGTTTTCAGGTGTGGCATTATCCTTACATCGGACCGGTGTAAGGTATGTGCTCTTGCTGCTTCTCAATCTTGACCTCTCCGATTTCTGGATGTCTTCAATTATTTGGTCTTCGAAGAATACAACGTCCCGGCTTCGGACGACCTTCTTGTTGATTGGATCCTAAAGTTGGTATCCGAACTCATCCTTAGGAGAACGAAGATAGATGCATTCCTTAGTTTTTGCATCAAGCTTTGCTCACTCATCTTTGGGGATGTGAATAAATGCCCTACATTCGAACACCTTGAGATGGTTGTAAGAAGCCCTTTTGCCTGACCAAACCTCCTCTAGGATGTCTCCGTCCAAAGGAACTGATGGTGTGAGGTTGACTATGTCAACAACAGTCATCACAGCTTCTCCCCAGAATAATTTGGGCAACTTGGCATGAGAGAGTACACATCAAACTCTTTCTTCAATATTTCGGTTCATTCTCTCAGCTAGTCCATTCAACTGTGACATCTTGGGTGGATTCTTCTCCAGCCTAATCCTATATTTCTTACATTCGAAAGGATCTCTATACTCATCTCCATTGTCTGATTGCACACACTTGATCCTTCGTCCCGTCTCACGTTCCACTCGGGCATGGAACTCCTTGAATGCATCAAGTACTTGATCCTTTGATTTTAATAGGTGTAACCACACCTTCCTTGAATGATCATCGATGAAGGTGACAAAATGCAATGCCCCACCAATGGATTTCTCGGACATCGAGCACACATCAGTGTGTACGAGGTCTAGAATGTTTTTTCTCCTTGTGGGTGGGGAGGATCTTTGGACAGGAACTCTATGTTGTTTTCTAGCCAAACAATCAGCACATGAGTCAAGTGATTTACCTTTTACATCAGGGAGGAGTTTTTTTCGAGCGAGCATGTGAAGGCCTTTCTCACTAATGTGCCCGAGTTATTTATGTCATATCTTCATATCACCAGTGGTGATATTTACCTCCCCTTTATATGTTAGACCATAGAGGAGGGTGATTAGGCTCTTATGCTTATCTAATCTGATTTATACCAATTAAAACTAATTCAAATATTATTCTTGCAAGATAGATATACAATGTGTTACAAGCAAGAATATGCAATATGAAAAAAGAGATATATCCTATATGGTGAAATATATGTAAGGATATGTAAACAACACAAGGGTAAACAATCTAAACTAAAGATATAATTGTGATAGGGCAATATAAACAATGCAAACACACAATATGATCACGGAGTTTGGACCTTCCGTCCTACGTCTTTGCTCCCCACTCCCGGGGAGAAATCCACTATCACAACCGGGTTTTCTACGCTCACCCGAATAACGTTTACACCTCACACTCGGTTTTCTAGCTAACCGAAAACTTTACAATCTCACACTATCACAACTAGATTTTCTATGCTCACCCGAATAACGTTTACACATCACAATACAGTTTTCTGGCTAACTGAGAACTCTACAATCTCACACTCTTGTAATCACACTTTACACCCTCTCAAGTGTTGGTCTCTAGCCTGTGTCTCCCTCAAGTGTTAGGAATTACAACCTCTCTCTAGGTATTGTTACCTACCCCACTCCTCTTGGGATGACCCCGTCTCTCACCACACACTCCTCTCGGTGTACAAGTGTATTATAAAGTGATCTACACAATTAGGCACGAATATAACAATGGTTGTTCTCTACAATGGACGAAAACTCAATTAAGCTCACTCTCAATTGTTGCAACTCTCCACAATCTAATTATACAATGCATGCAAATACAATAAGCTCAATGGTTGTGTGTGTATGCAATAAGAAAATCAATCATAAACTCAATGTAAATCCTAGCTTGATAAAAATGATAAACAATAAATAATTAATATAAAGCTAGTATTGATTTTAGAAATTCTTCTCTGAAGAAACAAGATGGAGAGATGAATTAAAATGAAGCTCAAACAATGTAGATGATCTCCTCCACTTGTAAGAAACTTCTTCACAAACAAACTCTTTTAAAACACTAAACAAACTTTAAAACCCTTGTTAAACTTGTTTAAAATATTTCTTGAGTTATTATGAAATATGAGAGCAAAGGGATATTTATACCCACACAAAACTTCAGCAAAAACCCCAAATAAATCACAAAAAAACCCACAGAATCAAAAATCTAATTCTCTACAAAATATATCTGTTGGGCGATCGGCGGTCGACCGTGGGAATTTCGCGGTCGATCGTGGCGGTTGACCACAAAACTCTCTGGACTTCATCCGGTCGATCGCCACGATCAACCGTGAGCCACTGAAAAACATATTGAGTCTCTGGACTCAAGGCGGTTGACCGTGACGGTCGACTGTAAACTGACACAAGAAATTTTAGGTTTTGAAAGTAGTTTTTTGATTTTGAAACTCTGTTTAAAAATATCAAACAAATTCAGAAAAATATAAAAATTTAGAAAATAATTGTAGATATGATAATACACATGCTACAAAAACTGGTTTTTAAAAAGCATCTCCCAAATGAGAAATCTCCTTATTTATAAAATAGTCCAAAACATGTAAATGAAAAAATACTTGTTTTTGACATTGGACATAAACCATGTTTTGAAACTCTATAAACTGATTTTATAGAATTAAAGAAAGATATAAACTATTGTTATGAAGTCTATAAACAATGAATACAATATTTTCATAAATACAATAGAATATGAAACATATGAGTATGTATATGAATATATATTTGTTTCATATCTATGAAATTAAACCAAAACAACTTATCCACATAGAAAATGAACATGTATAAATATTTTTTGGAATTTGTTTGTAAAAACTTTGTTTGTGGATAAAACCAAAAACCAAGATGTGTATATATATGATATAACTAGCTACTTTAGATATATATATATATAAGTAATATATTATATCTTCGATGAGAGAGAGAGAGGAGAGAGGAAGACGAGAGCGCTCAAGAGGAAGAGAGTCGAGAGCAGAGAGGACGGAGAGTTTAGAGAGAGAGATTAATGGTATCCTTGTGCATAGGACGGGGATTTCCTCCTTGATACTGTCTAAAATTCACATAACTTGAGCGGACATGTGGATTGATTCGCTTCTATTGCAACTTGATTCATACATATTCTAAAACCCGCAAACACAGTCAGTTTGGGTGAACCCGTCGTCGCTTTGGACCCTTCATCCACTCGTATCAATTTTAACGGTTTTGAATTGAATAGAACTTTTCACATGGCTCGATGGGAGGGGTCAAAACGGACGACGGCATTCACCCCAAACTTGGGATGTGTTGGGGTTTAGAATATGTAGATAAGATCACGGGAGCAAGGGCATCATCCATAATGTCGCTCAATCATGTGATTTTAGAGGCGTCAAGGGAGGAAATCCCCTCCTATGGACAAGGATACTCAATTAACTCATATATATAGTATATTATATATATATTAGTATAGTTATTATATATATAAATATATATGATATACTGATATGTACGTAATGATAGTATAGATATATTATATATAATATATGAGATTAATGGGGTATTCTTGTCATAGGAGGGATTTCCTCCTATGACGCCTCTAAAATCACATGATTGAGCGACATTGTGGATGATCCGTTCCGTTAAACTTGATCTACATATTCTAAAACCCCAACAACCACAAGTTTTTGGGTGAATCCTCGTCGTTTGACCTCCATCGAGCCATGTGAAAAGTTCTATTCATTCAAAACCGTTAAAATTAATACGGAGTGGATGAACGGTCAAACAACGACGGGTTCACCCCAAACTTGGGTTGTTAGGGTTTTAAATATGTAGATCAAGTTCAACGGAGCGGATCATCCACAACTCGCTCAATCATGTGATTTTAGAGCGCGTCATAGGAGGAAATCCCCTCCTAGATGACAAGGATACCCATTAATCTATATATAAGTTAAGCTAATAATAGATTATATTATATGGTATATAAGGTTACTCTATAGGATATATTATTTATATATATATATATATATATATACGTAGAAACCAATAAAATATGTGTGTATATATGATTGAGCTTAAAGTACTTAACACATATAATATAAACCTAAAACTAAATTACCCAAGCTATAGGTCTTCAATAAGCTCGACTTGGTACACTTGTGGATGAAGTTTGAACTTGGATCTTTAACTTGAATTGTGTAGCTTCACTCCACTATTTCCGCTAACCTCCATTGGATTTGATCGTGAATGCTCGATTCCATCCATCCTCCAACATATTGTTTGTCTATAATAAATAGATAAACACAAACACTAGACAAATAACATTAGTAGTAAATTGTTTGTTAAACATCATCAAAAAACAAAGAGGCTAACATTATAGAGTTTAGCTTGCATCACGTACAATGATCCTTCCTTCTTTCCTTGAGCCATGATTAAACTTTCTTTGGTGAGCTTTCACTTTCCTTCGCCAAAATAATTCATCAGACCAGCATCATCTAGCTTTCCAACAGAGATAAGATTGAGGCACATGGCTGGGACGTGCCTCACATCTTTTAGGACAAGCTTGCATCCAGTGCTTGTTGTCAGGATGATGTCTCCTATCCCGATAATTTTGCTTCTATCTTGATTTCCCATTTGCACCGTACCAAAGTCACCACTTTGGTAGAATGAGAAGAAACTTCTATAAGGAATGACATAGAAGGAAGCACCAGAATCGATAATCTAATAACTATCATCATAAGAAATATTTAGGATATTACCTTCTCCAACGAGATAAAGCAGTTCTTCTTTTGCAGCCACAACAGTAGTGATCTTCTCTTCTTGCTTCTTCGTTAGGTTGGTTTGGTCTGGCTTAATATTACTGGCCTTTTGATCTCTCTTGAAGGATCGACACTCTATTTTCTTGTGGCCTATCCTTTCACAGTAGTAGCATGTAATATTTGAGTGTGACTTGGACCGACCTCGAGATTGGTGCAGATCTCGACTCTTGTCGCGTCCACAACATTCATTCCTACCCCGGTTCTCAACAACATTTGTCTTGGGATGGACATACTAGTCTCGTTCCATTCTCCTTGCTTCTTCACTGAGAAGGCTATCATTGACGGTATCCATGGTGAGCTTTCCTTCCGGAGCTGAGTTACTAAGTGTAACCACAAGAGTGTCCCAACTTTCTGGCAGGGAACTAAGGAGTAGAATGGCTTGCAACTCATCATCAATCTTCATATCAATTTTTGTTAGTTGATTTACGAGCCCCTTGAAATTATTCAAGTGTTCAATCATACTTTGACTATCCTTATACTTCAACTTCACCAATCGTCGAACTAAATGTGCTTTATTACGAGGCGTTTTCTTTTGAATTATGGACTCAAGCTTTGTAATAATTCATAAGCATTTGTATAAGTAGAAACATGTTCAAAGAGAGTTTTATCAATATACTTACTAATCATAGCAACGGCCTTCTAGCAGCTCCCACTCTGCATCGCTCTTTCCTTCTACCTTGGTTTTGTGGATGATGGGCTCATGTAAATCCTTACAGTATAGATGGTCCTCCATCATCGGCTTCCAGTATGAGTAGTTGTTGGCCGTGAACTTGAACATGTCTCTATCTTGAGTGACGTTAACCTCCATCTTGAACTTCACGAGCTAACGATGGCTTCGGACGAGCCTGGCTCTGATACCACTGTTGGGAAAACTCGGTCTTTCCTGCCTCGTGAAGTTAAGATAGACACTTATAAATTAAGATAGTAATGAAAGCACAAGAGTTTATGGTCCTCCAACATGGAGTTTCTTCTACTATACAAAAGAATAGTAGGATTACAAGAATTTATAATTTATAAAATTGTCTCACTTTGGTGGCTCACTCGAGCTTGAGGATTAGGACTCTCAAGCTATCTCACTTCTCTCTCAAAAAGGCTCTCTAACTCTCTATATTAGAGGTTTTCTCTTACTCTAGGAAGTTGATTGTTTTCTTGTCTTGGATAGATAGGAATGAAGGCTTTCACCCTTATTTTTAACTCTTAATATTTGTAAAATTTCTGTTGAGCCTATCAAATTCCTACATTAAAATAAAATTGGATAGATTTAAAATAGAATTATGATATTTTAACAATAAATTTAATAAAAATTAAGGACTTAAAAAATTCACAAATTAATATATCAACTCTTTCTTTAAAGGAATCATATGTCAATGTTAACTGGAATTAAAATGAAAATGCAAACTTTAATAACTTCAGAGTGCATAATATGCATAGAATTAAAGTGAAAATGCAAACTTAAATAAATTCAGAGTGTATAGCTGCGCATAATGGCTATCAGAGTGCAAAAGCTTTAGTCAAGATCAAGTGACTAAACAAGTGAGGGTATGTGAAGTCTGAAGTATAAGTGAGGGTATGTGAAGTCTGAAGTATACAAAACAATCAGGGTGTTTACTACAATTAAGGCTTTTCTTAAATAATGTTTAAAATATAGGATTTCAAGTGCAATTAATCCTTTTTAAGAAATAAAGTTTAAACATTGATTTGATAGGGGTGCGCCAAGCCCATGCAGTAGTGCAACGCCCGGGCGACGCTCGAGAGCCCCAGCAGCAAGCTGCTGTGATGGACCCTCCCCCAACAAAAATTAATTTAATATCATAATGAGCCGATGGCCCACGTATCAGATATTAAACTGATAAGAACAGATACTACACTTGATCTTAGCCAAAAGGCCGAGAAAGGTATGAGTTGCTCTTCGCCCCCATCAACCCCTTATAAACTCGCTGTCACATCTCTCGCCAGCCTAACCAGCCGATGTGGGACTAAAAGGCATAGGAATACTGAGCGCACGTCATGCTTTTCTCCTCCTAAAAATCTGATCTTCATTCGTTGTGCTGTCAGTTTTTGCTTTTGACGACGATGGGTTTTGTTCTCCACCAATACATGTAGTATGATTTATATCAAATTGCAAAGTTTATTCTGTGATATGGTGAGAAAATCTCTCGGTATGCCTCTGACCTTTTACTTAGAAACATACATAGGTCGCAGATATCAATTTGACAAAGAGCAATGATACCTAATAAAAGTCCGGTGACAACACGACATGAGATAATAATCTACGGTGCATCTATATTTTTCCCTTGAACGCTAGTGAACGTCTTTTACATCTTCCAATATTAATATAAGAGGAATATTGATATATCTTAAACTAGTGTTTTCCTTATCACAACTCATGTCTCCTTAAGTTTTTCTTTTGTGAGGATCTATCTTCTCTACTTCGTAGTAACTAGTAGGTGTTTTTCTTAGGTAATACATTTTTTTTCCTAGCATTTACTAGGAAGATCTACTTTTTTATGTCTTGCGGTTAAGGGTGTCCAAAAAGTCCGCCGGCCCGGGCCCGGCGGGGCCTCGGCCCGGCCTCGGCCCGGAAACCCGGGCCAAGTCCGAGCTCCGGGCTGGGCCCGGGCCACCTCTTTGGTGCCTGGCCCGACCCGGAATAGTAGTTTTTTATATTTTTTATATGTATTATATATGTATAATATATATATATATTAATATAAATAATATGCATTAATATATGTATATATATAATATGTATATATAATATATTTCTATTATTGTATAATATGTCATAGTGTTATATATATACTCTCTCTTAGTATATAAGTATATATAAGTATATTCTCTCTTATATAGTATATATATGTATAATTATATATAAGTATATTTTCTTATATAAGAATACTCTCTCTTATATATGTATAATGTATGTATGTATGTTATATTACTCTCTCTCTCTCTTAGTATATATGTATATATAAGTATACACTCTCTTATATATGTATAATATATTATATATATGTGTGTATATATATATATACTAATATACTCTCTCTCTTAGTATATATGTATATATAAGTATATTCTCTCTTATATATGTATACTCCCTCTTATATAAGTATATTCTCTCTTATATATGTATAATATGTGTGTGTGTATACTCTCTCTCTTAGTATATAAGTATATATAAGTATAGTATATTACAACGGCTACTTCTTCCCCATTGGCCCAACGGGCAATGGCTACTTATGTGATTCTCTCTCTCAAGTTATAACTTATAAATATATACAATATATTTACATATAATATATGTATATATAATATATAGTTATATAATAATTTGTAAGTATATACTAATACATAATTATATAAATTGTAATAATGTTAAACTAATTTTTAGCATTTTTTATCAAAAAGAAAAGAAATTAAAAAAAACCTAGTTGGGATGTACTTATCTATTGTGATGCGATGAATTCCAAAATAAATTTATACTTGTAATTTGTAAATGATTTATTAATTATTAACAAAGAATTTATTTTTATAATTTTTTATTTATAATTTATGTCATTTTAAGTGATTAATAAAATTATTGTTTTTTATTAATTTTTTTATCTTTTATTTTGTAATTTAAATTTTAAATAAAATTTTAAAAAGAAAAAAGAAAATAAACCGGGCCGGGTCGGGCCCAGGCCCGGGGTACCCAGGTCTGGGTCTGAGCTCCGGTTTTGCCCAGCCCGGACCCGGATTTCTAGGTCGGGCCGGCTCGGCCGGGCCGGGCCGGATGGACACACCTACTTGCGGTAAAAGAGTAGTGTATTCTTTATAGTCTAGTCCACATTATTCTAGTTAAAAAATACGTTAGGTCAAATCATATGCATTATGATGAAATTTAAGATATTTAACATGATATATAAGCGTAAAATATTTCTTTTCCCCCTTTTGAGAATTTAGTTTTGAATATTTCTTTTCCCCCCTTTTGATGCAATTTAATGTGCGTTTTGTACCAAAGAGAATAATGATCAATTACTCATACCATAATCCGCATTTGATATTTGGGAAACTTATAAAGTTTTTATTTATAAATTTGAAGGGTAGTCTCTAGTATTAATATCTTGAATTATTACGTATTAATTTATAGTGAGAATAAAATCCACATTGTAAGAGATCAAAGCGAGGCGTAATGATGCAAGTTATGGAAGAACAAAAAGTTTATTCAAGAGATAAATGCTTTCTTTACCAACAATGTAGAGATTTATTATTATGTTTTCATTGTCTTTTTCCCTCCTTATTCTTTGTGTTTTTTTATTTTTATTATTATGTTAGGATCTTTACATTGTTAAGAGAAACATATTGCTATGTTTAGCTAAATGGATCTGGAAGATCCTTGACAGGGATACCTATATTAGTAAAGTGTTTTCGTCTATCTACTATGTTAATGGCTCGAACCCCTTTACTTATCCCCCTAGAGTCTTAGCATCTAAAATGATTAAGGACTTAAACTCTATTCATGAGCCTTTTTTTCAATATTGCTAGTTGGAAGCTTGGAGATGGAAAACCATGCATATTTTTGTAGGATAAATGGTTGGGGGACAACTCGCTGTGTAGTCTCTTCCCTAGTGTGCATCGGTTAGCTTTTGCTCAATCCTCATCTACTTTCTCCCAAGGTCTCTGCATCAACAACTCTTGGAAGAGAGTGTGTGTGTGGGTGGGTGGGTGGGTGGGGGAGGGCGTGCGCCGCGGGCGGCGGCGCGCGGCCGCTGTATTGATATCTCTCTCCAGCCTGCAGGTAGGGCAGAAAGTTGTTATAGAACTAATATGTAGTCAATTCGTAATGTAAGGTTCCGTTTGAATACCATGGTGTTTTACTTGTTTTCATGGTGTTTTTACCAAAAACAAAATGTTATGCGTCTGGAAACCATGATGTTTTTGAGCTAAAACATCCTCAAACAAAAAACACAACACTTATTTTTAAATACCTTTTAGGTGTTTTAAGTTTGGTGTTTAATATGTAACATAATATAATAAATATAATTAATATATAGTTATTATTGATATGTTTATTATATTATATTACATTATACTATATTATATTACAATTAATCTAATATACTAGTATTTATAACATATTAAATACTAGTATTTATAACATATTAAATACTAGTATTTATGACATATTAAACACTAGTATTTAATATGGTTATAATGTATTATATAATCATATGGATGATTCTAATAAGATTGATATTCAAGTTTGACTCTAAGATCGATATTGAATGTCATAAACAGGTAATAACATTTTCCTAAACTTTGGCTTATTAGGGTATAATCAAACTAACAATGTAGGAATAGGAACCTTATAAGAGTCATTTAAGATATGGAATTGTGATAAGAAAATTATAAATATATTTAAGAGACCATGCTTTGTGAAACATTGTAAACGTTAGTGTTAATGATGTATTCTTGTTCTTGATCTAGATGAAGATCAAATCTATCAATAAATGGTGAATAATAGCATCTAAAGTTTCTAACCTTAATTTTTTGTGACACTTGAGGTTTGTTGTCATTAAACACGAATCCTATCAGAACCATTCCGAGCGGGGTAGTTTCCGCCATAGATAGAATAAGTATAATTTCCAAATTAATCATACAACCGTCCTTAAATGGTATATATCATTTCATTCTATGGGAATGTTCCATAAAATCTCTATTCAATTTGGAGAGGATCTTCAATTATAATTCTTGGATTATGTTTTAATTTGTAACCTGGACTTGATTAGATGCCTATTTCTACTAAACCATGACCCACCGAAAATGTAGTTGAATTACACGGGAATAATGCAACTCAACAAAAGCTTGCAGTTGATCATTCCTTTTTTTGGCTTACTTGCACATAAATGCCAATACTTTTCCTTGCTTTACACTTATACGCCCTCAATTATTTTTGGCAACATCTATATGTCTTGAAGTTTTTAGAATTTACAATTTACTATCTCAGTTATGCAAACATGGAAATTTCATCTTGAAAATTTTCATTAACGTGCTACTTTTAAAATATTTTAACTCTTAATATTTGTAAAATTTCTGTTGAGCCTATCAAATTCCTACATTAAAATAAAATTGGATAGATTTAAAATAGAATTATGATATTTTAACAATAAATTTAATAAAAGTTCACAAATTAATATATCAACCCTTTCTTTAAAGGAATCATATGTCAACGTTAACGGGAATTAAAATGAAAATGCAAACTTTAATAACTTCAGAGTGCATAATGTGCATAGAATTAAAGTGAAAATGCAAACTTCAATAAATTCAGAGTGTATAGGTGCGCATAATGGCTATCAGAGTGCAAAAGCTTTAGGCACTGTTTGGCAACAAAAAAAGTGTCTTATCTAAGAGCTTGTGTCTTATTGACTTGGTCAATAAGCTAGTAGAGCTGTTTGGTGACCAAAAATAGGAGGAGATTATTTTGGAGATTGTGTCTTTTACAAGTAGCTTGTACCCCAGGACCGTCAAACGGCCGCTCGCAGTACGCACAGCACGAAGGCCTGGACAGGTGTCGAGTCAACCTGAGCATTCATAAATGCGACTCACCTCGGCTGTCTGAGTCAGGAGACGGATCCGCCAGCATTCGGCGAACTGTCCAAACCCACTCGAGTGCCAGGAACACGCTTTCCCGCCTCTCTTGGCCTGAAGAGAGAAGACACGGTACTCTAGGCCCGCCGAATAGCCGCCTACAGTACAAGTGAGCAGACATGTGTCAAAACAGCCTGTGCCCTCATAAATGCGACTCACCTCAGTTGTCCAGGCGAAGGGACGAGAGCCGCCGACGCTCGGTGGTTGGTCAGATCCACGCAAGCATCTGACAGCCGTTGTCACGCATACGAGGAGGGGCTTTCCCACTCCTACGTAGTGTGATGCAGAGCGCAGCTCTTCGAATGACCACTGACAGTACGAATGAACAGTAAGACATCTCTGGACAATGTATGGTCATATCCCATAATTCAAGGAGTAGTCAAGCTGTCATTCTTCCATTTAAAAGCCCCTTCCAGCACACTGTGAAAGAGGTCGCAAAACTCAGAAAGAAGCATTTGAGACCAAGCTGTTCGCATAACCCTTGCATTACAGCACCACTGCCTAGTTCCGAGCTCCGATCGCCGGCGAACTAAGCAGACTCGAACTCTTTCGATTCGAGCTTCTACTGAGTACTGAAGCTCTCCAGCAACCTCGATCGAACGGTCCAAGGGAAGCAGACTCGACACGAGCATCGAGCGAAGCGTCCTATAGCCACCTAAAGTCCCCACACAAAACAAAGAGGGCATTCCCTCTGCTTCTGTTGTAACCATTTGATTATTAGTTTGTAATAAGCTTTCTTATTAATACAAACGAAAACTCCCTGTTTCCGAGAAATCAAATTTACACCATACAGAAGATGGCGACCACAGTGGGAGGTGCTGTTTCATCGAACGAAATGGTGGTGGCTCAATTTGATGAAGTTGCTGTCGAGACGACTGTAGAGTCCCTGGAGATTGAGTTCGACCAGGCCAAGTACGAAGAGTACTTGTCTTCCTCATCCTCTGGTGGCGATGTGTCCCGCAAACGCCACAGAGTCGTGCGCCGAAGCCGACCTCAGACGGTCAAAGCTTCCGCGCCTGAAGGTTCCACCCGAGTCTCGTCGGAGGAGCCCACTCCCTCGCAATCGATCAAGGCCAAGCCAGAGATCGAGCGCAAGAGGCAAGGATCTGCCAAATGGATCGCCAAGCGGTCCACGCAGACACCTGCTTCGGAGGAAACGCCGGTTCACTCCGGCACAAACTGTACTGCCACGGCTCGCGGTGACGCTCTCCTCACTGGGAGAGCTAGCCAGCAGCAGCGGCAAACGCTCGTCAGACAGGAGGTCCGGCCCTCCAAGTCAGGAGCGCCAACCGAGGAAGGCAGAGCCGCCCGCTCGGGAAGACTTCGCTTCTCAGGTCATATCCCTGATGCGAATAACTCACTTCCAAGGAGTGAGCCTACCCGAGTAGGCGAATCCTCGAAGGCTGGCGAGCCTCGTCATAACCATTTGACGGATAAACGTAAAGGTAGAGAAGTAGACGAGTCCTCGCGAACCCACTCTTCCAGGCGAAGGGGTGAAACCCGCCCACGTACTGGAGCTCGCTCAAACGCGAAGACTCGCCAGTCAAGGCGAGATCGTCCAACTCCAGCACCAAAGCATTCCACCCAACGCGCACCAGAGAGCGCGTCTAAAAATCTCTCATGCGCTCACCCGAGCGACTCTTCTGAAGCTGGGGGTTGTCACCAACCGCCCACAGGAGACCTTAGGGAATACTTAACTCGCAAACGCACTATGCAGGAGGCGAATCCTCAGTGCCACTACGAGAGACTCATCCATACGGTTCTCGCCGACTGCCAATGCGTCGGAACGACGAAACCTTCGGTGTTCGAGAGACTGTCTTAACAGTCCTCTCGACCAAGGCCCTCTCGTCAAAGGCGTCGTCACAAAAAAAGACGCGCTGCCGACGACCTAGAGCTCTCATCCGCCACAGTTAACATGACGGATAAGGGGAAAGCGGTACTCTCCGACTCGTCAGACTCGGATTCCGTCCTGAGACCTAACACTCGGTTCGCTCAACGCCGGCAGGACGGCATATTCCGGCGAACGCGTAGTCGCCGGGGGGCAAGTATTGGGTTCGATTACTCCACCCTGGTACCTCCCTCCTACGGCGAAGACGAGGTTCATTCGGCGGCGGCCACATCTCAGACCTCGCGCTCAAGCCAAGACGCGCAGGCGAAAGTACACATGACCGAACTTAACCCCGAGCAGACAATGGCTCAAAAGCTGGAGGAACAGCAGGCGACCATCGACTCTCTAAGAGAGATGATGGAGCAACTGCTGAACAAGAAGAAGAAGAAGAAAAGGGCCCAACGTCCCTTACCCCGGCAAACTAGGGACAAGGAATGGGTACCTCCTCACCGGCCAGCGACTGAGACAGAGGATAATCAGCATTCTGATTACTCCTCCAAGACGTCGATAGGAACGTCACACACTGGGGATAGCACCCGTGACAAAAGATTCGACGAGTTTCAGGACCAGCTCAACGCGCTGAAGCTCCAGTAAAACATGAACAAATTCCTATATTAAATATATATTAATATTGTCTCTCTACACTGGGAGGGGCAAAACAATTCGTAGGGATTGGGAGACCTAATAGCAATTTTAGTGATTAGAAAGGCGAATGTAGAGACAACTTATACTAATTTAAGGACAAAAATTGCAATTTAATGATTTGAGTGACTAACTCAAGATATTATATAATGTAAGGGACTAAAATGGAGAAACCGCAAATTTATTTGTATTTCCTTGTTGCGGGTGACCTTTGAAAGCAGAGTTCATCTCTATTTTAGTTAAATTTATGTTAATCTTAGTTAAATTTATTTACTCTTACAGTTAATTTATTTACTCTTTCACAGGAGTTTCAAAAAGTTCACTCAGAGGGCCTATTGAGCTATAGGGATTATCAGCAAATTGGTGCTATTGCAAGGAGGTCTGTCCATATTCACCCTATTTAATTAGTTTCTAAAGTTATTCTAAAATGTGTTAATCTGAACTTTGAAACAGCAACAGTTTCTTCTATAGAAGGCAGACGCTCTTCTTTAAATCCAATAAAATTAAAATTGCGACATGAAAATGGCACTTTAAGAGCATATATATAACATAGAGGTTTTGATGAAAAGATCAAGTATATGGTGACATAATGTCTGAGTGGAAAATCTGTTTTTTCCTAGGAACAAAAAATTATTACAACATTAAAGTTGTAGCATACAACAGTTCGTTGGAAACTACTATTACATCTGAAAAGGCATTTTGCTTTGTGAATACTCCCACATGCGGAAATGAATATGAATTAGTAAAGGGTATATTGAATGGTTCTCTGCCTTATTGCGTTTGAATATGTGTTATCAGACGGTTTTTCGTTGGGGCTTTGGCGGTTCTACCCAACACGCGCTGCCTGCGCACACACGCCGCGCCCGCGCCGCAGCCGCCACGCCCGGCAGCCGCAGCCGCAACTTTGGACTTCTCAGGCCTTCCATTTTTTGGTCGAGTTTTACACATATGTAACGGTGCATGCGGTAACGGTAAGCATTAAGCCGTCGTAACGTCGTCCTTGGATTCAGGCGGGGGTTACACGCTTTCATGCACCTATAAAAGGAAGGCTTGGAGCTCATTCAGAATCACACTGCAACGAAGAGGCAAATCTCTACAGCTCTTCGTTCTCTCTACTCACCTATAATACGCTCGCAATAGGATTTCGGCTACATATTTACCATATCTAACTTTCTGGCAACTGTTTTTCGTCTGAGCATAAGGCTTGTGTCCTCACGCCGCGAGTGGCAGAGGTCCTCCCCCCCCGGCCGATTCCGGGGATTTTTAGCCAGCTAGGGGAGAAGAGGACAAACTGCGGCCAAGTTGCGAATAGGGCGGAGTCCTTAATCTTCTAGGGAGTGATATCGAACGACTGCTACCAATGCAGGGCCTGAATTTTTAACTCCTTAATTTGTTTTATATTATGTATTGTTTTGACAGCAATCTAGAAGAATTAATTAATAATTCCTTGCTGTAAAGTTAATAGTTTGTATTAGTTAATAAAAAACTTAACTAAATTGTTTTTAATAATAAAAAAAAATAAAAAAAATTTAGCTGTTCATGTAGCGTGGATTACTGTTCACCCCGGAAATTGTTATATATTTGTTGATATTAGTTAATTGTTTTAATTTGCTTGCATCTAAATTAGTAAAAAAAAAAAATTATTTTTCTTTAGCTAAAC
>NC_033796.1:35718051-35763766 GCF_001876935.1 Asparagus officinalis | reverse complement strand
CTGCTCCCAATCAGGCCTGAATTTTCTAACTCCTTAATTTGTTTTATATTATTATTGTTTTGACAGCAACAGTATACAGGAAACATGAAAGTTTTTGCAATTGAGCACCAAGTACTTTTGTCAGAAACATCTAGTTCTTTTTCAAGGAAGAAGCTCTCTTCTTCTCCAATTGTTCGAACAAGCTACCATCAAAGACTCCTCTAATGGTTTCTCGGTGTAACAAACCTTGCTCATCTTTCCCCAAACTATAAAGAAGCCTCCACTCACCCAAGCTTATGAGCCTGTAATAGTTGAAAATGAAGTTTTATTGCACATACATAGCTTTCTCAGAAACAAATATACTTCGAACATGGAACTCAAACAATTCACAGACCTGCCTATGAAATCAGTGAGATTTCTGTTGGCCTCAAGCATCTTGTCTAGCTCTTTTGATGTTAATGCATCAGGATATGTCAGCGCGTATTTACTGAAAATTGCATCAAATTTTGATGGCTCAAACCTGCAGAAGAGAATATCCGCAAATTATCACTTTTGCTTGATAAAGAAATGCAGAATAAAGCAGACTCTGGCCATGAGAGTTCTATGTACAACATAGAGTTCTAGTTGTACTTGCTTGGTTCAGTTTTAAAATTTTGCAATTTGTAGACATGCTTGTAGTTTCATGTGTTTGTTATGAGGTGTAAGGTTTTTTAGAATTCTGTTGAGTGTTGGTTGCTATTGGAGTTACAACTTAAACCCTGTTTGCGCTAAAAAGGTTGCAACTTCAACTTATGGCCGAATCAGTGTAACTTTTTCAAATTATGACTTAAGCCCCTTTTCTAACTGTATTTGTCAATTGTAGAACAAAAAATTTCAACTGGTCGTACGTCTCAGCTATACTCAACTACACTTACAAAACCATCAAATTGAATAAACTGCAACAAAGCAACCAATCCATTGAGGTAAGAAGACTAACCTTCCTTCTGTGTCATATGTTTCAGAGTCACTTCCATGTTTGCATCTATGGATGTTCTTCACATAAATAGGTAGTAGAGGATTAGGAAGCCATCCCTGTATTAGAGAATAAAAACCAGTCTATAACACACAAGAAATGAAAATGCCAAAATAATTTTACCTATTTTATCTGAAAGTGAAATTGACAAAATAGGTAAAATTATTTATGCTAGTGACATTTTTAATGAGACTTCTCATAACATGAATACTATTATACTAAGACCAATCAGCTAACAACATTATTGCAAAGAGGTAAATTTTCCTCAAAACATGGAATTCAATAGGTTTGGTGCAAAATGATTGGTAGTACCAAAATATCTTGAGCTCAATCCCTATTAGTCGATCCTGGCTGGTAAAAAAGTAAAATCCCTATCCTGAAAACATGAAATTTTATTTCCTTAATGTTCCTTTAACAATTGCTAAGCATAAGTTGTTTCATTAAATAAGAAGGGAACTCATGACCTTACGTAAAACACATCTACCTCATCATATTTTTCCCATCTTATTTCTGTCATCAGTATGCGAGACAAGTATGTTTATATTACTTTCCTTGAATAATCTATTACCTATATCTTGAACTCATTTTCACAGATTCTTTATATCCTGTCTTTTTTTAACTCAACCAATAAATACATGCATTTTTTTACAGATTCTAAGTGTAATCATTGTTAAACTCAAATACTCAATCAATGAATGAAATCAAGCCATAGAATCTAAATATCTTACAGGTTGAGTGCTGTATCCAAGTATAAGATTGATCAAAAAAGCCGCACTCAACGACAGAAAAATGTTGCACCCTACTGCTCGAAAACCTGAAACATGCGTTAAAAATGTTAAAATTTCATTTTCTCACATCAACTTATAAGGTATTGAAAATTAATTGATTAAATACCCTGGTAAGTCTCCCATGGATACACAATCCCATCTTTGTTCCTGTCAAAGAAAGAAACATGCTGCTGGAGCACGCTCATATTGTGGTTATCCCTCCCTTCTGTTCCATTTGGATGGTCAGGATCGATTGCCACCAAAGCCCGTGCTAGATCTAGTGACATATTAGAAGGAAATGTTTATTTCAGGAATTCCAATATGAAAAACTCATGACATGCATATGGATAGAGATAGATGTTGGTTTTGTTCTGGATTATAAATCTAACGCGACAGATTCTCATTTATTTTATTTGCCTACTTTAACGTAGCATGTAGAATTTTGTAGTAAAGTAATTGAATTGAGGTTAAATTAGTCCATTAACCTTAGAATGACAGGTCAAATTAGTCCACTAACCAATACAAAATAACCATGACTCACTATACCACGTCTATTGCATGAACTTGTGATCACTCCAAACATGCACTAAACACAAAATATACATGAACAAATAAAATAAATAAATAAATAAAAGATCCATATGGGTTGAAAATAAATGAGAAGGAAGTAATGGTTTTGGAAGCTGCTTCTGCAGGTCCAGGTTGAGCTTGCGCTCTCCTGTAATAGGAGCACACGATGCATATGTTGACATAGAGGAATCACTTGATGTAGCCATTATCAGATAAAAATAAACTCAAAACAATCAAATTAAGAACAAAGTTTTTGAGTACTTTGTGTTTGATGATTGTTTGGTCTTTATAAGCTTTTGCCAGAAGTCTAAGAAGGGGATCCTCTATTGGTGGGTCACGGGCACATGTCAGCTAACAGTAGATATTGGAATGGCAGTTGCATGAAAGCATCGAGCTGGTGTATAAGCAATTGACTTTGCCACTTTTGCTAGGTTCACAGTTCTTGCTTAACCAAATTTGTAACATCTTCATTAAGCTGTCAATGGAAAATCTCCGAGGTTGCTTTAAGAAAACGAATACATAAGTAAAAGCACTGACAAAAGCAAATGAACACATGGATGTATCATTTTTGTATCTAAGAAATCATACCAGTGTGGTCGTCTAAATAAGGAAATTTATCTGTCTTAAATTTAGTTTCTCTAACCATTAGACCTCTTTTTTTATGGGTCGAAACCTTGACTCACGTAGCAGTGTCAAATTTTAGAAAATCCGCATTTAATTTGTAACCGGTGGGATTTGAACCTGTGTTGCTCTGATATCATCTTAAATTTAGTTCCTTTAATCATTACACCAAAACTCCGAAGTTATGGTGAGGATCAAGTATTATAGTTTTATATTAATTCTAATAATCTGTATTTTGTTCTTAAAGATTTTAATCCATGGGATAGAACAAACTCTCAAAAAATGGATGTTACCCTTTATGATTGCCATCACTTCTCTACACTAAAGCTTAATTCTTTCCGCAGTGACATGCTATTGCCATTCACTGAGGATTATAAGTCAGGGTAATTATTTTAAAAAGCTTACTTTTGTTACGAATCTTACCCATGAAGAGAGCTCGTATCAGATAAACACCTTATGAATATATCAACATTGGAGTAAATCTTTTAAAAAAAGAAAATGTGCCTAGGTCCCTTCTACTATCACGCAATTTTGGATTCACCCCTGCAGTTCTATTGTTGCATACAGACTCCTCGAGTGAAAATTTTGACTCTGCCTTCAGAGAAAAAGTAAATTGTTTGTTCGACAAATAGACCTTCTCAGGGCAAAAGTGTCAAAAAGTTCATTCTGGGGGTCTATCCGCAACAATAGAACTATGAGGGTTTATCTTTTGAATATAGTCGAGGGGGCTATCAGCAATCAGTTCCTTAAAAAAGCTTAGATTATGGGGATATATCCTTAACAGACAATCTATGAATTCCTAAACCCCAAAAAAAAGAATATTTCATGCTCAAAGTTTCAATCTTTTGCCTATTTCTAAAGGAAAATATATAAACATATTTCTTCCTTAACTAGATACTATACAGTAGATGCGTCCTAAAAGCAGTTTCATGCATATTCATATGTCTTGGGGACCACGTGGATTTAGATGCAGAAAGGGACCAAAATGCTAACCTAATCTCCCATATATGGCGTATAATTCACCTAATGCTAACCTATTCTTTTAAAATCAATAGGCTGTAGGCGTCAAAAATTACCTATAGGTTACCGCACACAACTCGATGCGGAGATAAGACGATGAACATTATTATCTGAGTCAAGGAGGATTACCTGACGTCAACAAATGCATGAAGCAAGTTGAACAGGCGTACAAGTCAACGAGACGGTCAAACAGTGATGAAACAACTCGATCGGGAGTTATGTTTTAACCGCAAAAAATGAAGTGCTACTCATGTCTAATCAACTCCACGTGTGATCCACCTATGGGAGGTTGTAGATCTCTTCTCTGACTTTCCAACGCAGTTTAAATCACGTCGTTCTGAAACCGGATCGGAAAGTTACGACAAAAATAGTCAAAGGGGGCAAAACGACGTCTCGGCCAAGGCACATTTGTGTCTTGGCCTGGCCAGGACTGTCCTGAGCCCAAAATACTGTCCCGAGCCTAAGATTCTGTCCTGAGCCCAACATTCTGGCCTGGCCAAGACTGTCCCGACCCCGAAAATACCTTTTTTGTCGTTTCTTCGATGTTAACTGCCCTGATACTGATCTAAAGCCTCTCTAACTGATTTGAGGTTATCTTTGAACATGGTTAAGTGACTACAACTAAGGATAAGAGCAAATCATTCGTTCTTATCCAAAAATTAGGCTTCTGAAGCCTATAAATACAGCCCTAGGACCTTCATTTGCACAGATCGGGAATTCTCAAGCCTCGTCGAAGCCCTGTCGAATTGAAGAGTGAAAAGCACGAATTTTAGAGAGAAGAAAGAGATCTCAGCAAGCTATTCGGCATAAAGAGGAAGAGTTCGAGAGATCTGCATCCGTTCATCTATTTTCTTGAGATCGTACTTAGCTGTGATTCTCGAGAAGAGTGATTATCTCGCTTTGCCTAGATAGTTACTTTAGTTTCTTGTCTCCTTTGTGAGACAACAAAATCTTTATATTAGATCTGATCAGTCGATGGTCCACAGATAAGCCCCGGCACAGGCTAAAACCCCACGCAAACAGCGGGTGATAAACGTCTGTTGTGTGTGTTTTCAAAAAGTTGTAATTTTTTATTTTATTTATTGAGATCATTGTAACGACTGAAGATGTGATGAGTCCATTAATGAAAGAACCAACTTTCTACCGAAACACGTCGACGACCATAGTAGGAACCAACAGCCTCGTCGCTGAGGCTATCGTGCCGCAACCGATAATCAAGATCCTGCTTGATTTAGAAGTCGAGTACGAGTTCGACGAAGCCAAGTTCGAGGAATATTTCTCCTCGTCTTCATCAGAATCATCATCTCCCTGTAAGTGGGGAAAGATCTCATCTTTGAAGGAGGCGTATTCACCGAAAAAAGCTGCAAATGACTCTGCTCGCCACAACTCCTCCCTGGTAAAGGAGTTGTTCAATCAAAGTACACCAACTCTGACGAAGAGAGCTCGTCAGAGGCGACGCCAACGCCAGGCTCGTCAAATTGCCAACGCGTTGGAACAAATCGATGGAGTTCACTACTATGCAGACTTGGAGTCTAGGAAGCATCAGGTAATCCAGCCGCCCTAACGACAAGTTACTGCTACTTCCACCGAACCATCGACGGGAGAATGGGTTCTTATCAAAAGGACTCGTTCAACCTTGAAGGAGCGCATCCAAAAACGACGCGCATGTGCTGCACGCGGGCGTGCCTTTGTACGAAAAGCTCAAGACATGCAAAAGGAAGAGGTGGCTAAAAAACCACCAAAATGCAAACAAGTCTGGGTGCCGAAGGCCGGAATAGCGCCGAAATCAACTCAGAAAGCCTCCGATCCCGCTCCTCTTGCTCCCACCTCCAGCAAAGCCCTATGATAGCATGGATCTATCCAAATTTAAGATTCCAATGAAGGATCGCCTGGGTCCTTTACACGAAGATCGAGGCAAAGCTATGGTGAATAAAACCCGAGTAATTCCTCAGGCTGGGGGTCGTACAAACACTCACGTCAAGCCAGAGGCCACTCAAAGGTGTCTCGCCACCTCCAAACAAACTGGGACACCTCATTGTACATGTTCGTGCATTATGCACAAGAGGACTCCTCGCATCGATCACCTGGGGGTTCGTATTGGAACCCAGGAGCCCGTCAAGATCTCACGCTCACAAGGGGGTGGTTCTAAATGTGTGACTCCTGATGCGACCTTGGATCATTCGAAGGCGACAACGAATCATCCCAAGAATATCAACAAGGTTCTTAATCCCCAAAAAAAGATGTCCGATGGATTACTCCAACAACCGATGGATTACTCCAATAAGCTGCACCATTAGGCTGGGGTGTGAATAAATCCCAAAAGGATGATGTCCGAGAAACTAGCTCTCACTGTTCATGTGAGAGGCTTATAAGGTGGTATTATCAAAATGTAGCTACCCAGGACCATTTCACAAAGGATCTCGATGTTCAAGAAGCTTGCCACTGAAGCGTCGAAGCCCATGCTAAAACGCTTCCATGAGAGAAAATCCACCATTCAGGATGATGAATTTCCTGAAGTCACCATCAACATGGTTGACAAAAGAAAATCAACACGGCGCTCGAATGATCCTAATCCTAACTTTAGCCCGGGAGGAAAAGTCAATCTAAGAATTACCCAACAAATATCTCGGCTCTAGATAGAAGCCATCGGACATAGGAATTATCCGAGGATGCACAAAGGACTATCTTCAGATAACGAGCTGTCAGACACTTGCTCCGCAGTCGCTTCAGATGACGAGCCCTCAGATACGTGTTCTATAATTACCTCCAATGACATAATGTCCAGCATGGGAGAAGCAAGGGAGTCGTTCATGATCACCCCAGATCAAGTGGCTCAAATGCTTCATGTGGCTTTAGCTCGACAGCGAGAAGAGCTTAGAACTGAAATGAATATGCAAATGGAGCTGAACATGCAACGGGTGGGGGAGTTACATGACCAGCAGCTTCAAGCCTTATCAAATCAGCAAGTTGAATCCAGCCACCGTACTCAGAACGTCGCAGTTGACAGCGATCCAGAAGTGGTCGAAGTCATCATGGCTGACACACCCCCTAAAAATACTAAGAGTGGTCCAATCGCACCCCTTAATAACACTGGGGGTGGTTCAAATGCACCCCCTAAAAGTAAAAACGCTAGAGGTGGTCTAACTCATTCTCCTCAACAGCCATCGAATGAAGATGTGGACGATGATGAGATGATAAAAGAGCTGGAAAATAAGGTCAATGCCTTAATGTCCGCTCAAGAAGTGAGGAGAATGGGCATTTCATGCCCATATCCAAGAGAGTGGGATTCAATTCCGTACCCGATGAAGTTCAATTTAATTAACTTCACGCCGTTTGATGGGAAATGTTCGCCCACGCAACATCTAATTTATTTCAAGTCCCACCTGGGAGTGATCTTCGGGAATGAACCCCTAATGATTCGGTCATTCGTGGGCACCCTTCGCGGGGCGGCCTTCGATTGGTATCGACGTCTCAAGCCAGGGAGCATTAATTGCTGGGATGACATGGAAAACTCGTTCCTCAACAACTTCCTCGATGATGACATCGAAGTGTCGATCATAGCTCTTCTGGATGAGAAGAAGAAGGATGGTGAGTCAGTTGACAGTTTTGTCAAACGCTTCCGTAACAAGGTAATGAATTGTAGGGATCATGTCACGGAGGAATTCATGCTCGAGACGTGTCATAACAACCTTTCCATCGATGTCCTGGAAATCCTGGGGGTCGTACCTTCCACCACCTAGAAGAAATTAAAATTGCATGGTGAATAGGCCGAACGCTTTCTCAAAAGGAAGAAAGCCGAGAGAGGCTAACCGACGGCCAATGCCCCTACAACTGATGTCAACATTCATCAACAGCAACCTTGCAGGCAACAAGGGACTCCTAATCCGAGGTTCCAGGAGGAGTACTCTTTTGAAGATGATGAAGCTCCAACCATCTTCAAGTACCTCCTCGCCAACAACAAAATCAAGCTGCCACCGCTCATAAATCAGGAGGAAGCAAATAAGACCTCGGATCCAAAGTATTGTACGTACCACGGGAAGGTACATCACCCCACCAAGAATTGTATTACGCTGAAAAACAACATTCAAACCTTGGTTGACGCTGGCGTCATAACGCCAAAGTAAGCCGAGTGAGAACGGTTTCCTCCGATAGGTATATGAGGTTAAACTGCTCCCGTCCTCCGATAGGTATATGAAGTTAAACTGCTCCCATCCTCCGATAGGTATAAGAGGTTAAACTGTTTTCCCCACCTCCAATGGGTATAAGAGGATAAATTATTTCCCTTATTTTCAAAGGGAAGTTCCTGAAGAATATTACCCGTAATATTCTTAAGGATAACCCGAGACCAGCTGACCATTCAAGGTGAAAACCGGTCATCGGAATAATTCATTCTTAATCTTAAGGATAACCCGAGACCAGCTGACCATTCAAGGTGAAAACCGGTCATCGGAATAATTCATTCTTAATCATGATAAAAATGATTAAGAACCTGACCATTCAAGGTGAAAACCGGTCATCGGAATAATTCATTCTTAATCATGATAAAAATGATTAAGAACCTTCCACTATGGCTATTTAATCATTTCCAATATGATTAAAAACCTTCCCACTGTGACTTTCAGAGCATTCTTTCGTTGAAATGAGATTCAATGACTTAATTAATCCAGTCAAATCTTTCCTCACGAAACCCCCACAGTTGAATTGTGGAGTGCTTAATGACTTATGATCCTCCACCATAAAATCTCTCATCGATCAAACCAAATGACGGTGGGCCACGGGCACATGTCAGCTAACAGTAGATATTGGAATGGCAGTTGCATGCAAGCATCGAGCTGGTGTATAAGCAATTGACTTTGCCACTTTTGCTAGGTTCACAGTTCTTGCTTAACCAAATTTGTAACATCTTCGTTAAGCTGTCAATGGAAAATCTCCGAGGTTGCTTTAAGAAAAAGAATACATAAGTAAAAGCACTGACAAAAGCAAATGAACACATGTATGTATCATTTTTGTATCTAAGAAATCATACCAGTGTGGTCGTCTAAATAAGGAAATTTATCTGTATTTTGTTCTTAAAGATTTTAATCCACGGGATAGAACAAACTCTCAAAAAATGGATGTTACCCTTTATATATGATTGCCATCACTTCTCTACACAAAAGCTTAATTCTTTCCGCAGTGACATGCTATTGCCATTCGCTGAGGATTATAAGTCAGGGTATTTATTTTTAAAAAGCTTACTTTTGTTACGAATCTTACCCATGAAATAATTATATCAACATTGGAGTAAATCTTTTAAAAAAAGAAAATGTGGCTAGGTCCCTTCTACTATCACGCAATTGTGGATTCACCCCCTGCAGTTCTATTGTTGCATACAGACTCCTCGAGTGAAAATTTTGACTCTACCTTCAGAGAAAAAGAAAATTGTTTGTTCGACAAATAGACCTAGCTTCTCAGGGTAAAAGTGTCAAAAAGTTCATTCAGGGGGTCTATCCGCAACAATAGAACTATGAGGGGTTTATCTTTTGATTATAGTCGAGGGGGCTATCAGCAATCAGTTCCTTAAAAAAGCTTAGGTTATGAGGATATATCCTTAACAGACATTCTATGAATTCCTAAACCCAAAAAAAAAAAAAAAAAAGAATATCCCATGCTCAAAGTTTCAATCTTTTGCCTATTTCTGAAGGATAATATATAAACCTATTTCTTCCTTAACTAGATGCTATACAGTAGATGCGTCCGTCCTGAAAGCAGTTTCATGCATATCCATATGTCTTGGGGATCGACCACGTGGATTTAGATGCAGAAAGGGACCAAAATGCTAACCTAATCTCCCACATATGGCGTTAACTCACCTAATGCTAACCTATTCTTTTAAAATCAAGGGAAAATCTTCTTTTAACCCAAAGTTTTACTCCAACTTATTTTTAAACCCACCTTCTTTCATTATGATCCATACACCCAAAATACAACACCCACTTATTTATAAACCCAAAGTATCACTTATTTATAAACCCAAAGTATCACTTATTTATAAACCCAAGGTATCAAATACACCATATTTCTGGTGCTCCTCCCACTCAAAAAAACCCTAAAACACTCAAAAACACTCGACTACTGACGCATCGTGTTTATTGGCCGATTATCCACCACGTCGGGCCATCCTCGTTGAATTTCGAAGCTTCAGGCAAAGTATAGCACTTTACGGGAAAGTATAGCACCTTATGGCCAAAGTATAGCACCTTATGATAAAGTATAGCACCTTATGGGCAAAGTATAGCACCTTAAGGTCAAAGTATAGCACCTTATGCTCTCTAAAAATTCTGCACATCAAGTTGTCGAGAACCATTTTAGTTTTTTAATGAAAACATTCGACGATCGACGCATCGTATTTATTGGCCAATCATCTACCGCGTCGGGCGGTCCTCGCTGAATTTCGAAGCTTCAGGCAAAGTATAGCACTTTATGGCCAAAGTATAGCATCTTATGACAAAGTATAGCACCTTATGGGAAAAGTATAGCACCTTATGCCCAAAGTATAGTACCTTATGCTCTCTGGAAATTCTGCAGCTTTGAAATTTAGCGAGGACCGCCTGAGAGATAAGGTGCTATACTTTGGGTATAAGGTGCTATACTTTGCCTATAAGGTGCTATATTTTGCCATAAGGTGCTATATTTTGCCATAATGTGCTATACTTTGGTCATAAGGTGCTATATTTCCCCATAAAGTGCTATACTTTGCCTGAAGTTTCGAAATTCAGCGAGGACCGCCCGACGCGGTAGATGATTGGCCAATAAATACGATGCGTCGATCGTCGAATGTTTTCGTTGCGGGGAAAAAAACTAAAATGGTTCTCGACAACTTGATGTCCAGAATTTTTAGAGAGCATAAGGTGCTATACTTTGACCTTAAGGTGCTATACTTTGCTCATAAGGTGCTATACTTTGCCATAAGGTGTTATACTTTGGCCATAAGGTGCTATACTTTTCCGTAAAGTGCTATACTTTGCCTGAAGCTTCGAAATTCAACGAGGACAGCCCGACGCGGTGGATAATCGGCCAATAAACACGATGCGTCAGTAGTCGAGTGTTTTTGAGTGTTTTAGGGTTTTTTTGAGTGGGAGGAGCACCAGAAATATGGTGTATTTGATACTTTGGGTTTATAAATAAGTGATACTTTGGGTTTATAAATAAGTGGGTGTTGTATTTTGGGTGTATGGATCATAATGAAAGAAGATGGGTTTAAAAATAAGTTGAAATAAAACTTTGGGTTAAAAAAAGATTTTCCCTAAAATGGGAATCAATAGACATTTGGGACAGTCAACTTCTACACATTCTACTAATTCTGAGAGAGAACGTAAAGTACCACCCACATTGTGGATATAAATTCACTGGCTCATGTTTCTATCAGAACCATAGTCCATAACAACCCTAAAATGTCTTAAATGCGACAGAAGCATCACCAAACACGCATTGTGTAATTAATGCTTTTTTAATCACATAACAAAGTCTATTGAATGTACCGAAGTGCATGAATATATATATATTCTTCGAGCAGCATCACGAACGTACGCTGTAAAAAGGGAATGATGGGAGTCAGAAAGAGAGGGTCCATATACAAATTCTTACATGTTGATAGGGGTAAAAGTCTTTCCACTTCGTACTTTACCTGCAATGTAGCTTACTTGTTAATTTTAACTCCATGTTTCAAAACTCAAATTAATTTCACATATCTTGGCCAGAAAATTTATTTACATTGATGGCATCTTCTTCTTATTGTGTTCTACCGCCCATCGATGCACTCTTTCTCAACCTCAGCGTAACCGGACTTTGAAAGATCCAAATCGAACATGCCAGATCTCGATGCGGTTAATAAGCGATGACAAAAGGCGTGCATGAGAAAAATGAAAGTCTATTTAGATCGTATCGGCATACGTTAAACTCTACAGAGTGCTCGGTGCGGAAGCTAGTTCTACAAACAGTCATCCTTACGTGAACAACTTGTAAGCATTAGTTATAATCACTACAATCAACAAGAGGATTGGCAGTTACAAGAGCACTGCACATTCAAAGGAGGACAATATAGATATTTCAGTAAACTTCCGTTAGAAACCTAATTAAACAACAATCATAAGTGAGAACAATAAAACTAATCCAACTCCACACGATTAGGCAGACAAATTGGCAAATACCAAAATCTGAAAAAGATAAGCTAAATACCCAAAATCTTGAAGGCGTCCGAAAAGAATCCATAACAAGAAGCTAAAGTTATCTATCCATAACGAGAAGCTAAAGTTATCTAGCAAGAGCTTACATTAAAATGGAACGCATACATAGGAACAAAAGGAAGGACGACAGACCTGCTCGAGTAACAATCCGGTTTTATATTTTCATTAGAATCATCACTGAACCACAGAATTATAAATGTTTGCAAATTTATATGCTAGTCAATAAATACTATTTGTGATACAAATCTTTCAACCCTCCTACCAGTAATATTATACACAGAAAAATCAAGTTAACAAACCAAAGCTGATTGCTTATTTGTTGACTAAACTCCACATTACAAACTCCAGCTTAGCATGTCTCAACTCAGGAAAATCTAATAAACATTATTCGCATTTCTCACTCATTAAGGGAAAGAACATCTCAGCATTGACCCCTTCTGCACCATCCTCTGGTCATCACTTCCACCTGTAGAGGTACTTTCAGTACTGAACATATCACAAAATTTATATTATACAAGTATAAATACAAGCATTTTTTTGTTAATTGGATATAGGATTTTTCCTAGAAACCACCTCAAAAATAGGGTAATTATACGAAAACCACCTTTTATTTTCAATTTATATACAAACTATCTTTAAAATGTGTTCTTGTTGCAATTAACCACCTCCCAATCAAAATTTTCAGTGAAAACCCAAAATCACCCTTCAAAACTCACAATCAAGGCACACGACTCTTTTTTTTTTTTTGGTGCTTAGGTCTTGTTAGAAATTTTAGGATACAACTCACAGTATCTTAAAGTTGCATTTTTTAAAGCTAAATTTGTGGTTTTTTAGTTAAAATTTGACTGGGAGGTGGTTAATTGCAACAAAAACCTACTTTTAAGATTGTTCATGTATAAATTGAAACCCATTTACCCTATTTTTAATAAATATACAACCAATTATAAAATATGTGCGCCTTCTTAAGGTTGGGACAATTTCTGTTCTGAGGAGAGGCCATTTATTTCTTCAAAGAAGTAAAGATATCCTACATTGTGTATTCTCTCTGCCAATTTGCGAGCATGGGGAATAGTCAAATCAGAGCAAATGAAGTTCACTACTCATGTCCCTTGATAGCTCATTTTGTTAAATGAAACAGTAACTCATAAGCAATATTCCCAACTAGGCCTCAAGAATAATGATTCACTTCTCCATCCTAATCCCACTTTTTCTACGGAACCATCCAGCCATATTATCTTCATCACTAGATTCATCCAACTCCTGTCCATTAACGCTGTAACTGATCTTGTCAGCATTTTCATCCAAATTCTTTGATAAGGCCCCTCTACTCTTCAACATCTCTCCTTTCCACCTCTCTCTCTTTGAAGGGTCTTTAGAAACAACACTCTTGCCTCCCAAGATAGGAAAATTGTTGGCAAATCTGATCCAAGTATTGTCTTCCTTGTCATCATCATTGCCTGTTTCGTCCTCGTCACAACTCCAAAAGTTTGAGCCTTCACCTTCTGAGGAGTACTTTTGTGGGAAAGAACAAGGATTGCTGGTGTCTTTACTGTCTCTAACAAATGACATACTAGAACTCTTTAGGTATTGATGTTGCTTAGGAATAATTTCTTCGCTATTTGATGCTTTAGGTCGTTTCCAGTCACATTTCAGGCATACCATATTTTTCTGGAAATTGATGTAATTGCAGCTGCAAGAAGTCAAGAAAAAAAATAAAAAGATGATAAATATTTTTCTCGCTTTCTCATTCCGGAAATTGATGTAATTGCAGCTGCAAGAAATCAACAAAAAAAAAAAAGATGATAAATACTTTCTCGCTTTCTCAAGGAACGTTAAAAACTTTGCATGAGGCAACATGAAGATATAATAAAAAAATAAAAAGATAATAAATATTTTCTCGCTTTCTCAAGGAACGTTAAAAACTTTGCAGGAGGCAACATGAAGATATATATATATATATATATATATAATATATGAATATATATATATATATATAAAGTATAAATATGGGTTATGGCTTGGTATCACAGCACAAAAAAGGTTGTGCTTGGTAGTGAGGTGTCACATCTCTCTCCACTTCATTCAAATGTGGAACCATATTCATATAGGTAATGAAGTGGATGGGATGTGACACATGCACTACCAAGCAACAAAAATTTGTGCTTGGTACCAGCATACCGCATTATTTCTCATATATATATATATATATATATATATATAATATATATATATATATATATATATATATATATATATATATATATATATATGAGAATATATATAATATATATATATATATATATATATATATATATATATGAGAAATATGGTATGCTTGGTACCAATGCCAACTTACTACCAAGCATAATATTTTGTGGCTTGGTACCAAGTATATATATATATAATATATATATATATATATATATATATAATATATATATATGAGAAATATGGGTATGCTTTGGTACCAATGCCAACTTACTACCAAGCAATAATTTTTGGGTGGCTTGGTACCAAGCATACTCATTTCTCTCTCTCTCTCTCTCTCCCTCTCTCTTCTCTCTCTCTCTCTCTCATCTCTATATATATATATATATATATATATATATATAATATATATATATATATATATAATATATATATTAATTCACCAATCGACGCAACAAAAAAACCAATTAGAAATATTATAAAGAGATTTAACTGAAATACATTCTCTTTTTAGACTACCTCCAACAGTCTAGACTTGAGCAGGTCAAATGCACCAAAATTATAGAGCTCCAAAATTACCCCATGAAGAGCTTGGATTCCAAATAAATTTCCGAGCACAGCTAAGTTACCCTGAACGTCCAGCTTCGGGGCAAGCATGACAATTTCTCAATACCCCATAATTCTAGTAGCATTATATTCAACTTATGACAAAAACTTGTTTCCCCGGTTCAGAATTCCTAGTTCAATTCAGGAGTTATACCTTTTTAGAACATTTTATGGGGTCATGGACTTCACTTCTTAGTCCTGAGTCCTGATGATAAGATGACAGGTCCTTAAGAGTATAAAGTAATTCGTAGATGCAGTATCCAAAAACTAAGAAGAGAAATAAGCAGTTAAATAATCAGAAGAGGAAGTGACTTACGAAACACATTCCCATTCCCCGGGATTGAGGTGGCGATTGGAAGGCTTCTCCTGACACTGCAAGCATCTTGTGTTTTTTGCAAAATTCAAGAAATTACACCTGGAAAGTATATTTATGAATATTAAGGTTAATAAGGAAGATGTAAGATGATAACTTTCCAGAATTCGTATATCAGAAACCTTACTTCTCACAAATCCAGTCACCCTTTTTCAAAGGAAGATGCTCCCGTTCTTCCCTCAGCTTGTCAAGTTTCTCTTGAGAAACACCACTGCAACGTAGGCATTTGATATTCTTTGCAAAATTCATAAAATTGCATCTATCCAGGAAAAAAGTACATTAGAAAGGAGATGATCAAACCATAAAGTTTAAAGCAATTAGAAACTTCATAGAAAAATACTTGGGACAAATCCAATCACCCCGCTTCATAAGGACATTTTTCTGAGATTTGGAGATTTCATATCCACTTGATTGTACAGATGTTGCTTTCGAAGTACTGGAACTAAATTCCTTTTCACTAAACTCCACCATTTCATTCATCAGTTTTCTAACTGATCCCTTTACAACTTTAGTAATGGATGCCTGATTGATTAATGATCCACTGGTGAGATCAAGCCCATATGTCAATAAAAATCGCATAATATCCACGGTTCTTCCACATTCATCCTCTCGGGCTTTCACATATGCCCTCTCGCAACTGCCCCTTAAACTACAGGAGCTACAAACCTAAGAAAGGGCACAAACAAAAAAAATGAATATTTTAAACAGAAACTCCCTTCATAGATGTTAGATTAAAGAAACTGTTTGACAAGGCAGAAACATTTTAAGCACTCACATCTCCTTCGTCAATGCCGACATGAGTTCTCAGACGTTTCCCTGAGTTGACAACTTTCCTATCTAAGCTAGGGCATCCTGCTCCAGCCATGACGTAAATGTCTTTACGGGAGAAGTATCTGTTTGAAACCAGAAACATGAATTGAGTATTTTATCCTTCCTACATAACCTAAAAAAATAAACACTTCTACGCATGCTATCTGTCACCACTCACTATATGAAAATCAAAAACCTCCCCCAAAACACCCCCCACAAACCCAATGATGAAAACTGAGATGAGAAAACTCCCCAGGATTTTTAACAATCCATCAAAGAACTTCATAAATCCAAATTCAACACACAAATCCAATTTGATATCACACTATCATCCACGTTTTCATTAGTTACTAAGATGCTAAAGGGGGAATGAGTATATCCCTTATCTTTAAAGGATCCCTCCCTCTCTTTCTTAGTGCTTCAACTACAAAGAAAAAAAATGTGTGTGACTTGGGGGTTGGGATGAAGGCGATAGTGGGGGTGGGCAGTAGGGGTGGGTAGGTCCTCGTCTCAATTTTTCATCATGAGGAGGCATGAGACACGTGTCCGGAAGATGTGCTAAAAGAAACCCTCAAAGTTTGTGATTTGCGTATAGTTTATTTCATGAGAGAAAAACGACGAAACTTGGGAACTTGATTAGGGATTACTACACTTAAGGTGTCATTTGACAACAGCTTAAGTGAAATGTTAAGAAGAGTTACCCACTCTTTAACCTGCTAGATACAAACTAAAAACAATTTACAAATGGAATATAAGTGACTTAACCAGCCTTAATTTGCCAAATGCAAATTTGCAACAGAGTTAAAATAACCCCTCTAGAGGGGTTAAAATGAGTTGACCTC
Organism: Asparagus officinalis; assembly: GCF_001876935.1. Classification (NCBI taxonomy): domain Eukaryota; kingdom Viridiplantae; phylum Streptophyta; class Magnoliopsida; order Asparagales; family Asparagaceae; genus Asparagus; species Asparagus officinalis. The sequence goes on along the minus strand of NC_033796.1, from coordinate 35,746,733 downwards.
TCAAATGAAGGGGTTTACTAATCCACCCACGTCTTTCAACTGGTTAAGAGATAACTCCTTTATTTATTAAAAAATAGTACTAATGATATATATTTCCACATACCAAACAGGAGATAAGGACTAAAACAAATCTTAGCTAACAGGTTAACCAATTTGAGCGTTGGGATTAGTAAATGACTAATGTGGGTTCACCCTTCTCCTTACTCCCTCTTCCTACACCTTTAGCCTAAACATAACTTTTAGAAACGTACCGAAAAAAGGATATTCGATAGGATAGACACTAAATCACACCCGTCATGTATCTACGACCGCAACGAACAATTCCATGAAGCCAACAATCAATTCCAGACACAACTATTGCCATATCTTTGTAAATTGTACTCCTCACTCTTTTTTCCCTTGAAAAAAAATCATAACATTGTGCACTAAATGATAAAACATTTGTGGTATCTGATATGATTCAAACACTACCTATATACGGCAAGAGAGGATTATAATTCAAAACAACACAGATACCAAACTAATGACACAACCATTCATCACATTACTTCATATCACAGTGATAGATTCCTTAAAATTGCAAGGTATAATTTATTTATTTATTTTCATAATTGAAATCAAGACATATAGAACTGTAAAATATAATGTCAGAAGGGCATATTCTATTTAAAGCAATCAAGCAGAAAAAAAAATAAAAGATCAGTTCTTTTTTTTTAACCTGATAAGATCAAATCGATCTCTAGCGAAGTTGAGACACGCAGACCGAAGGAGGTTAGGGCTCTTCGAAGCGGCTACGGCAGCGGAGGGATCCAGATACCCTTTCTTGAAGAGAATCTCCACGAGCTCCGTCCATTCTGGCCATTGATGAGCTATTTCTATTCCTCCTCTTCCTTTCGCTGGGCCTTGTTCTTGTTGTTCGTGATGATTTGGATCATTTCGGGGCGGTGAGTTTAGTCGAGGAGAAGGGGCGGTGACTGGACTCGGGGATTGGAAGCGGTGGAGCTCGCTGTTGATGACGGAGAGCCTGGCGTCGGTGAGGCGCTGAGAGAGGCGGCGGAGGGGGATATAATAGTAGAGGCGAGGGGAGTGCATTCTGATTGAGAAAATAATGCGGAGGGGAACAGGAGAATGTGCGTAAAATTTTGAGACAAAACAAAGCTTAATTTTGAAAACCCACACCCCACTTTTTTATGGGTTTTTTTAGGGGAAAAAAAGTGTTGAGGCCCCCAAAAGCATAAACATCATGTGACGAGGTTCTTTGTATTTTGTTCCATATGGATAAGCTCCAAATACACACAGTATCTGTGACAAGACCCCAAAGTATCAGATTTTAAAAAAAACCCAGTGGAAGTTACGAACTTGCCTATTTGATGAGACTGAACTCGGTTATTGTGTCTCTCCCTGTTTATTCCCAATTTCTCCATCATTAATCGCATCTCTCTCTCTCTCTCACCCTCTATCTCTCAACTTCTCCTTCTCTCTGACTTCTGCCATGGCCACTGAAAATGATCAGGCCCTGGGGAGGCCGTGGAAGGCGAAGGTGAGGACGGTGGTCATGGAGTCGGAGATTAGGGACGTGATCAGGCTCGATGGCTGGGCCGTCTGGGATGGGGCTGACTTCCACCAGACCTGCTACTATACCGAGGACAACAACAGGGGGCCCAACGGCGACCCCAGACCTCCTTCGCCTCGGCCAACTCCACTCCCCCATCACAAACTAGAACTAACACAGTTCGACCCCTGATTTGACCCAACTTAGCAGGGCCCCGGGAGTCATCTTGGAAACAGCTCGTGAACGCGGGTTCAACGACAAACACGGCCCGGTGGGTCCCGCGAGCTGATGGGGCCCAGAGCTTTGGTCCAAGGCACCGTCATTCTCCCCTTTCTGAGTTTCTGAATCTCTTTACCCAAATCAATGCCTTAATCAAGATAGTGCTCTTGTTTTCTTGTAATTTATGAAGGGAATCTATATTGGGTTTTTGTAGTTTTTCTCTTTCATTTAATTGAAATGGGATCTCCTTGGATTCTTGAACAGCGGTTTGGGTTTTTCTTTAATACCCTTTTCTTGTGATTAAAAGTCGACTAAAGTCGACTAAAGAATCTAAGAAGCTGTGAATTTGAAAGAGGGATAAGGAAAATTAGAACTAAACACGAACTGTGTATTAGAACTAAACATGAATTGTGTTAGTTCTGACTCGGTACATGTTAGTTCTAACACGAACTGTGTTAGTTCTAACTCGGTTCATGTTAGTTCTAGCTGTGTATTAGAACTAAACACGAACTGTGTTAGTTCTAACTCGGTTCATGTTAGTTCTAACACGAACCGTGTTAGTTCTAACTTAGTTCATATTAGTTCTAGTTGTGTATTAGAACTAACACCGAAACCCGCACCCACCCTTGCATCCAACGCGGCCCCACCCTGTAGTCGAACCGCTCCATCGAGGTCATCGCCGGTGTCGACCTCAACCACGGCGACATCGTCGGGTACCTCCCGAGGAGCTCAGCCTCCTAAGGGAATTACAGCACGATCCCTTGGACCTTCGAGAGGATGAGGTTGCTCTTCAAGCTCGACCTGAGCAACAATCGGTTTGTCGATAAGTTCCCTAGGTCGTCTCCGGCTCCCTCCCTGAAATTTCTCGACATCAGGTACAACGAGTTCGAGGGCAAGGTGCCTGCCGAGCCGTCTTCGACAAGGACCTCGACGCCATCTTCATAAACCACAACAGGTTCGCCTTCGGCAAAACCAACAACATCAAGAACTCATCAGCTATATGCCTATCTGCTAATATTTCAAGTAACCATAAGAGATTATCTGCTTCTAGAGCTATTTTTTCTTTTCTTTTTTTTTTTTTTTGACGGAAAGAGCGATTTTTTTCTTGTCTGGGCCGTTGCCACACTATGATGCTTTGCTTAAAGAGAAGTAATAGCAAGTTTAAGCAGCTTCGGCATGAACTATATAAGGTTTCGGTGCATATGTCAACAGAACCACTTATCCAAAGGTTGTTTTCTTTTAAGAGTTCTAATACTAGTGATTTTGTCTCACGGCAGCCTCTGTCTCACTGCTTTTATATGATAATAGTTATTTGCACCTTATACCCAAAATTTCTAAATTTCTTTAACAATTTGATAGCCCAACATACACGAAACTTTTATTAAAATTAGTTCTAACTCATGTTAGTTCTAACTCAGTTCCTGTTAGTTCTAACTCAGTTCCTGTTAGTTTTAAATTAAAACTAACTATTTAGAACTAACATGAACTGAGTTAGAACTAAAAAGAAACGAGTTAGAACTAACATGAATCCAATTAGACCTAACAACTAAAACTAACACAAAATAAAACTAAAACCCAATGCGAGCTTCTGAAAATTTCTTCTCTTAATCTCTTATACAGAACTTTGTCAATCACTAAATCACGCAAGAACTAACATACCACTAGAACTAACATTTATATTAGAAATAACACTAGCTGGAAGTTAGAACTAACATGACATTTGCTAGAACTACCACGAGAACCACTAGAACTGAAAGTTAGTTCTAGCTGATTCAATGTTAGTACTGGTTTATGTACAGTTAGTTCTAGCCCATCTCGTGTTAGCTCTAGCCCCAGCCTGTGTTATTCTTATCACAAGTGTTGGTTATAGTTAGAACTAACATAGCCACTAGAAGCAATACTTACACTAGAGCTAACGCTAGATGGAGTTAGAACTAACACGAGGATAGCTAGAACTAACACCACAACAACCAGAACTAATAATAACTTAGCTAGAACTAATATGGCCACTAGAACTGACAATTACACTAGAACTATCGCTAGATTGAGCTAGAATTAATACGAGAACAGCTAGAACTAACAATAACTTAGCTAGAACTAACATAGCCACTTGAACCAACACTTACACAAGAACTAAGACTAGATGGAGCTAGAACTAACACGAGAACAGTTAGAACTAACATCACAACTGCCAGAACTAATAATAACTAAGCTAGAATTAACATAGCCACTAGAACCAACACTTACACTAGAACTAACGCTAGATGGAGTTAGAACTAACATGAGGACAACTAGAACTAACACCACAACAGTCAAAACTAACAATAACTAAGTTAGAACTAACATGGTCACTAAAATCGACAATTATACATGAATTAAGTTAGAACTAACATGAATTAGAACTAGAACTAACATGAAGTGAGTTAGAATTAACAAAGAGCCAGGCCCAAGGTCCAATCAAAGACCTTCAAATATATATTGTAGCTGTAGGGGTTTGAACTCCTGACCTCCTCTCTAAATTCCCAAGCTTTACCACTAGATCAAGTAGCCTAAAGTATTAATGTTAGTTCTACTTAAAGTTAGCTTTAACATGAATTAGAACTAACATGAAATAAGTTAGAACTGTATTAATGTTAGTTCTACTTAAAGTTAGCTTTAACATGAATTAGAACTAACATGAAATAAGTTAGAACTAACATTAAATAACTTAGAACTAAAGTTAGCTTTAACATGAATTAGAACTAACATGAAATAAGTTAGAACTAACATTAAATAACTTAGAACTAATATGAGTTATTGCTCGTGATAGAGTTTTAAAAAGGACGGGAAATTTTCCTCCATTTTTCAGTAAGTTCGCATTAATAGGACACGATTTTCCATGTTTTTGGGGACCAGACGTCTAGGGAAGATAAGTGAAGGGGCAATTTTGGGTTTTTTTTTCAAAATACAATCTTTTTTTGTACTGCTGATCTGGAAGGGTCTTGAAATATTAAATGCTACTTTTTAGGCTGAATCACATGGGCCAAAATACAAGGGGTCTGGTCACATGAAGTCCTTACTTTTGGGATCTGGACACATTTTTCCCTTTTTTATATGAAACTATTTTTAAAATAGGATTGTAATACATGAAACATCTTTATTGTTTAATTTATAGGGGAATCATGTTAAAGTAGATTTTCATTTAAACACTATTTTCTGTTGAGTTTTTATCAAAATCTAATACTATTATAAAAGTGGGTTGCCATGTTAAAACATTTCTACCCAAAATGCCCTCCAGTACATCCATTCATACATACATGCTCAATTTTTTATAACCTCCCAAATGCTTGCACATCCATGCATACATACATGAAGACATACATGCTCAATTTTTTATAACCTCCCAATTGATTGCCATTAATTTTTTAATTAATCACCCACTCATAACACTCCTCCACTAACTCATGGTACACTAACATAACTTTATGTGCACTAATGATAAAAAAAAACGTTACAACTATTCCACTCCTACCAAATCACTATAAATAACAAGAAAATTTTATCAAATTTCTCCAATCATTATTTTAATTCGTAATTAAAATTTAGATTGAGAAGAAAAGAGTCAAATCTAGCTCTCTTTGCTGCTTGCGACTTTGAAATTTTCGAGTTTACTTTCTCTACGATCTTTATAATTTTCATGTTCTTTTCTTGATCAACATTGCTATAGACTAAGATCTAAGGTGTTAAATTATTTTTTTGCCCTTTTTTTGGAGATGATGTAAAAATAAGTGATTCATTTAATAAATAATAATTAAAGTTTATATACATTTTAACACTCTATTTTGTTCTCAAACCATAATCATTGGGCACTTTGTTAACTATAACGTTTTTAGTGATTCTTTACATGATTACGTGCATTGAATTAAATGAGCAAAATGAAACTCCTATCTTAATTATGTAGCTTAACAGTTTGAGGCTAAAATTATTCTATATTAGTAAATTAATTATAATTAATTTAATAATTTAAGTAACAACTAAGTCAATTTAATATATTATAACGGCATATTCATATCAGATTTACTAAAAAAGTTGGTGGAATAAAATTGAATGATGAAAAGGAAAATAAAAAATAAAGAGCATATTGATAATTTTACAAGGTCGCAAATCTATTCGTCTTTTTTATCTTTTTTTCAATATTGATTAGAAGAATTTGATTTGTTGTTTAATCTTTAAAACTGAATGTTGATGATTGACGAAGAATGATTTGATCTCTTGCATTGGCAATCTATTTTAGCTTCTTAGTTCTTATATTATAACATTTTTATTGAAATTTATGAACGTAAAAGTAACTATTGATTCGGTGAAATTATGCTAAAAACTAATAATTATAAATCTTGAGTCAATAAACTAGCATTTCATAAACAAATTAGAATAAGTTATTTGCTAAGTAAGAAATTTTTGAACTTGAGTTATTATGTTTATTATAAAAAATTCTCTTCTATGTCAATGTTGTTTACTGCAATCCATTAAACTATTGTGAATGTCGATCTAGATCAGTAACTAGGTAATGAAAGGAGAGATATAAAACTGTTTTTCACATATATCTACTCATATCATAAGTTTTTTGGCATAATAGCAAGTCAAGAATAATTTGATTACTAAATTGGCTATTAGTTTAGTAAAATTATGCGAATAATGAAATAATAATAAAATTTGAAACCTTAAATTATCATCTTAAAAGGCTAATGAATAGCATGGCCATAGGAGGCGAAGAGTTAGGCCATACATCTCTTTGAATTTATCAAAACAAATTATTAGCTAACTAAGATTTCTTAACCCGTGTTATAAGTTTCTTTTTTACCAGTGTTGTTTCTTTCAAACAATTAAATCATAGATCAACTTCAATTTAGATCAAGAACAAGGTAATGAAGGAGAAATATATATATTAAGGATACCAATTTTTCCATTAAAATTTCTAAATTGAGTTAATTTTTCAAGGTTAAGATCATATTACCCTTAGCTGAAATCATCCTCCTCCCATTGTAAAAAGGTAGGTAAAAATATAACTAAAAAATCAAATAGGGTAAAACGAAGCCATAATTGACATGTGAGTAGAACATGCGAATACTCAGAAATTAAAGTAACATAATATACTAATTTGCCATGTTTAAACAAGCTGGGTACGTATGTTCAAACTTTTACAATTTTGGGTGTATAAGATTAAGGAATAAATAAATAAATAAAGATCTTTGGCAATCTCAATCCCCTTAAAGTTTCAACAATTTTCAAAAAATCCTTCTTAATGGCAATAATCCTTACTTCGTACTTTTTGAAATATGAGTAAAATTATACAGGTTGATATTTTTGCCAATGAAAATTGTGTTTCATGTGTTTAGGGTTTGAATGTGGTTTTCTAAGAACCTTAAAACTTAAAGAGTTTTGTGGCATTTTAAAAATTCAAGGGCTTTATCCTGAGGCATTTGTGAAATTTACCCTAAATAAAATGTATAAATGTTATGATTGGAAAAACTAATTTGATATCTAATAAAGTGTTAATGCAAATCAAACTAATTTGAAATACTATTATATAATAAAATTATACATTAGATACATAAAATTATCATTGCAATGCGCACTTATAGTCTACATATAAACATAAATATGGACACACGTGCAAAGCACGTGCACCGTACTAGTTCCCTAAATACCCCTAAGTGTCTCATCCCCTCTCTCCCTCCCTTAATTGTCTCATGTGCAAAACACCCCCCTAATTGTGCCCTGAATCTAGACGTAGAAGAATGTATATAGTTGAGAAAATTTCTTGTTGGAATCAAGTTTTTTGTAAATCCAACATCTTGATTTGATGTGTATTTGGGAGATGTGTGGGTTTTGGAGCTCCAATGTAGGTGGTTTTGCATCTTATTCTTCTTTGCACGCAGATGAAGTGCAAATGTAATATGAGGTCAATGAAGGAGAATAAACCATGGAAGGCTGAGATTGAAGGAATGTACAATAAGATAGATTTCCATAAAAAATGAAAGAAATATTTTGACATTTGAGAACAAGAAATTGATTGATGAAATTATGAAAATGAAAAAGGAGATGAACAGGATGAAAATGGGAAAAACGTGCTCTGCAACCATTTAATGGTATTTAAGAAATTTTGGTAAAATAATCATCGGTCAATGGGGCTTGGTACTTGATTGAAACGAAAATCTACTTTAAAGGCAGTTCATGTATTACACCCATATTTAAAAGGTGGTTTCTATATAAAAACCTTTATTGTATCTTAGAAAACATGCTTCAAGTTGTCACAGACAAACCCCTCAACTTTGAAACTTTGATTTAACCCCACTAAATTTATCTAACTTACCCCTGGATACTAACAACATTACAAGTAAGTGATAAGTAGATGAGCTAGAAAAGACCAGAATACTCCGTAATCATAAAGAAGGGCATCATGATTTTTCTAATAGTGTGTTTGGTAACGTGTTGAAAATTAGACCAGCCGCAGTCTTGGTTTAGTTTTATTCTAAACAGGTTCTCGTTTGGACCAGGGAATGGCTGGTCCAAACTAGAACTAGTTTAAAGGGAAAATTTTGGTGACCCAGAGTTTTGCCAAACACGAAAAGATGAAAAAGTAGGCTAGGCTTGTACCTGGCGCAGTTTGGAAGATTTCCATACACGCCCTTAGGATGAGAGGAAGAGAGCAGAGAGGGGGAATACATTGTATACTGATTGGGTCCTTTCTTACTAGTTGAAGTTTCTTTTTAACTAAAATAGTTTGATGCCCAAAAGGATATTTTGATTATTTCATATATTGAAGTAGGGATGTGAAGGGGTTTTTGTGTGAAAGATCGGGGTTTATCTTTATGTAACACCTCATAGTTGAGGGGGAGTTTCTCGAGCTTTCAAAGTTGAGGGAGTTACCTGTTGGCCTTATTATTTTGATGATGTTTAACAAACAATTTACGACTAATGTCGTTTGTCTAGTGTTTGTGATTTTCTATTTATTGTAGATAAACAACATGTTAGAGGATGGATGGAATCAAGCTTTTACGATCATATCCAATGGAGGTTAGCGGAATAGTGGAGTGAAGCAATACAATTCAAGTTGAAGATCAAAGTTCAAGCTTCATCCGCAAGTTTACCAAGAAGAGCTTATTGAAGATCAAGACCTTCAAGCTTGGGTATATAGTTTATAGTATTTATAGTATAGGTTTATACTTGTGTGTTAATATCTTAAGCTCAATATTATACACACACAATTTAATGGTTTATGTATTTTATCCACAAAAGTTTTTGCAAACAAATAGATATATAATACTTATTTGTTTTATATGTGGATAAGTTATTTTGGTTTAGCTATATAGATATGGAAACAACATATATCTTCATTTTCACATTTATGTGTTTCATATTCTATTAAATTTACAAAATATTATGTTTATGGATTGAAGACTTATTTACACTATTTTCATATCTTGTATAAGTCTCTAAATACATCCTAAAGTGTTTCAAAGTTTTGTTTAAGTCATTTTGACAAAATCAAGTTTTAACATACTTATGTGATTTTGCAAAATGATGAGATTTCACATTTGGAAGATGTTTTTTGAAAACCAGTTTTGTAGTATGTTTATTATCATGTCTACAATTATTTTCCAAAGTTTATATTTTTTGGAATTTATTTAATATTTTTAAACCCTGTTTTTAATTGTCATGTACTGTTTAAAACAGGCTGTGTGCATGTCTTGAGTCGACTCATGAACAGTGTTGAGTCAACTCATAAACTGTTGTGTAGTTTATATTTTGTTTTTAATGAGTCGACTCATAACATCATGAGTCGACCCAGATAGGTTGATTCGACTCATGTCTGTCATAAGTCGACTCATAAACTATGCTGGAAAGTGAGTTTTATTTCTGATGAGTCGACCCATGTATGATGAGTCGACTCATGAATTTTATGAGTCGACCCATAAGCTGTTTTTAGCCTATAACGGTTAGGTTATGATTCGACCCATTATTTTTATGAGTCAACTCATAAAGTGTCCGTTGCACAGTAACGGCTATTTTCCAGCTTTGTTTTCTTTTGGGTTTTTGGTCTTTTTCTTTGGTTTCTTGGGGTACCTATATATACCCCATACCCTCTAACTTCTGAGGACAATCAAGAAAGTTTGTTACTCAATAGAATGTTTTAAGAAAGTTTAACAAGGGTTTAAGTTTCGTTTAGTTTTGTTTCAAGTTTGATTTGTGAAGATACTTTCACAAGAGGAAGTGAAGATCAATTCATTGGTGGTTGAGCTTCAATTCATCTCTCTCTCTTGTCATCTAGAGAAGTTTTCCTAAATCTCTCTCTCTCTCTCTCTCTCTCTCTCTCTCTCTCTCTCTCTCTCTCTCTCTCTCTTTCTCTCTATCTCTCTCTCTCTCTTGTCATCTAGAGAAGTTTTCCTAAACTCAATTCTATCTTTTATTTATAATTGTTTATTGATTATCATTTCTACAAGCTAGTTTTTCATAATTGAGTTTAGTTTTGATTTACTCATTGTTTACACACACAACCTATTGAGCTTATTGTATTTACATTCATACTATAATTTGGATTGTGTGGAGTGTATCATTGAGTGTGATCTTACATTGTGTTCTCATCCATATTAGAAAACAATCATTTGTTGTATTGTGCTTATTGTGAGATTCACTTTGTATTACACTAGTACACCGAGAGGAGTGTATGGTGAGAGACGGGGTCGCTTCCAAGAGGAGTAGGGTCGGTAGTAAAGCCTAGAGAGAGGTGATAATTCCGAGTACTTGAGAAAAGACACAGGCTAGAGACCAACACTTAGAGGGTGTGGAATGTAGTTACATTGTGAGATTGTGAACGTTGATCGGTGAGCGTTGAAAACTGATATTGTGTGGTGTAAATATTATTCGGGTGAGCGTAGAAAACCCGGTTGTGATAGTGGAGATCTCCTCGAGGTGAGGAACGGAGACGTAGGTCGTGGGGACCGAACTCCGTGAACATATCGTTTGTTTGTGATTGCATTGACGTACTTATTTTTAGGTTAATATCTTATATCGCTTTTGTATATTGCTTGTTGTTTATATTACCCACTATTTAGTTTAGATTGTTTACACTTGTGTTATTTGTATATCCTCGTATATATCTCATAGTATATCTTATTGCTAGGATATTTCTCTTTGTTCATATTGCATATTCTTGCTCATAACATATTGTATATCTATCTTGCAAGAATAATTTATTAATAAGTTTTAATTTGTATAAAATCGGATTAGATTAGCATAAGACCCTAATCACCCCCCCTAGGGTCAAACATTACCTACATAAGCTCAAGATAGTTCTCTCAAATTAAAATAGTAGAGGGTTTTTTAAGAGAAACCAACTGAGAGGGGTTTGTAAAATTAACCAGATGATGGCATTTTCATGTACATGGGCTTCAACCGGATAATTTGATTCCCCTGAAGAAAAGGATTTTTCACTATTAGTCCCTCACATCATTGAAATTTCTATTACATCCATCATATCTTAAGTTATTTTCAAATTGATCCCTCAAATCATTGAAAACACTGTTAGGCCCCCACTTTTATTTTTTTAAAAAAATCAATCCCTCTAGTTGCTACTTCTACTCTTGATTCGAGGGATTAATTTCAAAATAACACAAGAATTGGTGGACCTAATAGCAATTTCGAATATTTAAGGGGCTAATCCAAAATATGAAATATGTAAGGAGCTTTGCTACAGAGACCCAAAAAATAGGACCAACAGGGGGGACATGTGAGGTGTCCCCCTCCTATTGCATAATGAGCTGGCCATCATTAATGATGACAAGCTCATTATGCAATAGGAGGGGGACACCTCACATGTCCCCCTGTTGGTCTCATATTTTAAGTCCTTTGAGAATTTTTCATATGTTAGGAGCTCGTATCTGAAAACCCAAAATAAACTATATATGTTGTCCATTTGAACTACTACATCTTTCATTGTTCTTGTAGTGGATACTTTAGTAGATAAGTTCATGGATGGTTTCATGATAATCTTTAATACAATTGATTAGATATAAGAATTCCATGATAACAATTCGCATAATTGATTAGACTTAAAGATGTAAAAAAGCATACAAAGAAGGTAAACAAAGAAACTTCACGACGTACAGAGATTGCCTCTTACTAAGTAATTTCTGCAAAAGGAATTCAGTTAGACACGTCCGCACATTGCATCACACTCTATACAGAATCCAATCTTCATTACTGGTTTAAAATTTTTTTGATTTCATTTGAAACCATGTACAAAGGAGAACACCAGTCTCTACAATGAAGCAGCCTTCTTCGCAGTCTGCCTGCTCAATAATAAAAGGCGCCTTACTAATCTGTCCATTGCTTCCTTCATCCATACCTGTTCGCATCGATCCCTCCCTCGCCTCCTCCACTGATACCTATATTTGACACCGAAATCACTGTAAGAAATCAAATTCAGTTTTAGTTCTATGCAATGTAACATGTATTATACGGTTGCGGTGTTTTTGACTTGCCCATCTTCTTTGACGAACATTCATCTCAGGCCAGTGGACTGATTCCTCCGTTACATTTAAAGGGAACATGATGCCCTCATGTATCGTGTTTTGCGCTTTACTCGCATATTTCCATCTGCCGAGTCTGCGTTCTACCTTTCCTCGCACGCTTGTTTTATGGTTTCATCACATTCCCAGCCTCCCTGTTGCCAAAGCAAAACTTAAGGAAACTATAGATTTATTTGAAATTGAAGGACTGTAAAGAGATTGAAAGAAGATACGAATGTAACGATATCTAACTATGCATCATCGCATTCACAACCTCATTGGGAAAAAATGGAAAGAAAATGCGCCTAAATTAATACAGTAGGATTGAAACTCATGCTAACCGTGTCTGCAGCACGAGCACCGGGTATTAGATCCAAGTAAAACATTTGGTAATAGAAAAAATTGAAGTACTGCTCACATTGAAAGCAAAATTTCATCTGTAGAGTTTTTCATAGTATAGATAATCTAAAAATATCTGGAAGATGGTTTGATGGGAAACAAAAACAAGTGCAACAATCATTTACTTTCCGCACAATATAAGCGCATAACTAGTCATAGACGTATCCAATTGATAAATCCGTCAAAAGAAGAAAATACTTTTATTTAGTTCATTCTCTTGGAGAAAAACAGCAAGCAAGATCCAAGTGTTCTGAAGTAGAAAGCTTTTAACAGAGAACATACTCAGAAGAAGCCATTTAAAATTTGGTATAAAAAAAAGGGTCCAATTTGATCCATCTAGCTAAACCTTATCAATTTACCGATTCAATGAGATTCACGCACCGGAAGGTTTTCAATAATTTACTAACTGGTGTTTGCGTCAAAAATTATTTTATTTGCTGAGCTCATTACAAATCGTTTATCAAATACAATGAATTTAAAGAAACAAGCCTTTTCATAAGACCTCTTGTTACAAACAAATAACCTCTTAGAAATACACGCAGAGAATGTTTATCACCCGCTGCTTGCGTGTGATATTTGCCTGTGCCGGGGGTGCGTTAGCCCATGGACGATCGAATCACAGATCCAAGTTGAATCGTGAAGAAGGCTTAAGGTTGATGTTTTGTTTTAGAAACAAGGACAGAAATGAATATGTCAGTAAAGTAAGATAAAACACTCTTCTCAAGATCAAGTCAAAGCTTAGATCTCGAGGAAACGCCGAAGGCTCTTGGAAGTGCTTGAAAACAATAAAGACTCTCTCTCTTGCTTAAAATTCACCAAATTGCTCAAGTCTCTGCCTTTTCTGCCTTCGTCTTCTTGGTTCCCGTGCATATGGGCGATAGGGAAACATTTATAGTCCCTAGAAGCAGTTACTGAAGGTAGAAAATCGAAACGAAACTAACTTGTCAACCCCTCATTTCCGAGACACATTCCGTGTCTCGAAAGAAGGAAGTCCGTCAGCCCGTTTTGTAACTGATTTTCCCACGTTTTAATGTCATTATCTCTGCAGTTATGGCGGACTTTTCGTTTGTAACGGTTCTCCCACGTTCACACACGATCCCCAGCGGTTATGAAGCCACATGGACCGCACAAAACCCAAGAAAACCGTCAACAGAAGTGTGAAACTCCACCATAGTTTCCGAGACACATTCTGTGTCTCGGAAACTATGAGTTGTCTCATAGCTTCCGAGACACGTTCTGAGTCGCGAAAACTATGAGTTACCTCATAGTTTCCGAGATAACTTCCTTGTCTTGGAATTTGTGTGACGCCTGATTGTTATTTTGTATTTTTGTGCATTCCTTAGTTGGTCTTTGACATCGGATGATCCTCTTTGACTTAGATTATGACGTTTATCGCATTCTCTTTGTCTTAAGCTGTGTATGGAAACTTATAGGTAATTTTTGACGCCTACAACTCGCTAATCAAATATTCACATAGTTTTTCCACTGAAATACTACCGTCCACATCTTAACAAATCTACTCGACGATCTATAGAGAAATGTCGAGAAAATGTTCAAAGAATGTATCTTTGGGAACATCATTCCATAACCCTTTTGAGAGGTGACCACAAGGACCTCCATGTTCTCAGTGAGATGGCTATTGCATCGCTTGTCGATGTTGAGTCTGTAAGGGATACATCTGTTTAGCATAAGAAATGTCAGCGAATATGAGCAAAATTGACGCAGCGCGAAAGTTGTAACCTCGGAATCCACCAAGGGTGTTCTCTGAATCCACAAAGAACGATCTTCGAATCCAAGAAGAGCTTCGAATCCACGAAGAAATATTGAGAAAAAACAAAATTTTATTAATCAAAAGTTATGCCTCTAGGGCTTACAAGACTCTTCTTAAATAGAAAAAGAAACAAGACTCTTACAAGAACTCTAATTCCTACAATGACTCTCAACTTACCAAAAATGGTAAAGAATTCCTAAAACATTAAAACTCCTAAAAAGACTTTTTATGATTAGGAAAGTCCTCCGGTCAAATCTGAGATCAAATCGGATTTGTTTCCTAAACAAAACAGACTCCTAAAATATTACTAAAAATAGTAAAAAACGAACAAAACTGCAAATATCTCTCAAACCGTAAGAAATTTGGCGAAACTGAGAACACAAACCAAACCCGAGGGGGTAGGTTTGGATGGCTCCGTCTCGTTGAGATAGTCGATTTTCATATATAATTCGTCCAATTCCGACGTACGGTTTGAAAGTTACGGCCGTTTCTTCGAAACAAGTTATTTTCTTCGACCAGGTCCGCATTTGGGCTTACGACTGTCCCACTTTGACATAAACATGTCTGCTAAGTGTTCTACATCAAAAATCGTAAGTCGACTACAGCAACATGCATGTGTGTTTCTCATTATCGGGTATGAGCAATGCTCATATAAGCCACTCAAATAAGCAAATGAGAGAGAGCGCGAGTATCAAAAGCAAGTATGAACAAGAAGATAACGATGAGATAATGGTCTAAACTAAGGGAACAACAACGAGAATATACTCCAATTTGAAAAAAGAAAAAAGAGCAAAGGAAAGAAACTATTGGTGTGAAAACACAGAGCCAAGTCCAAATCTTGCGTCTAAAATGGCACTGGCAAAATTGATCTAATCACTTCCTTCATGATGTTGAAAGGGAGAAGAAAACCATTTGGCTTAATTTTAGGATTTGAACTACAAAGATAGCAAGAAAAAACATAGAGAAGGGTCATTACGGGGTTGCACCAAAACTTTATACTGGGCAACGTTTCGTCTTTCGATCCAAATCATTAAGAAATAGCAAACCATATATTACGCGTCAATTGATTACTACACCAAAGCCTCACGCCAAGAAAGAAAAGAGAATTAGTAGGGGCATTCCGGGAAATAACTTATCAAAATTCTAAGACCCCCATGTCAAGGTTTCATTTTTCCATCGAAATCACGTACGTCTGAAAACAAAACCACGTTTTTTTATATAATTCGCGTGTAAATTTCACTAAAACGTCACAGGGGCATTTCGGGGACGCACCCCACGACGAGACGACGTCCGCTATTGCTGTATCCCTGCAACCGCCTATTGCGCGCCGTGCGGAAGCGTGCTCGAGAACCAAACGAGTCGGTGAGTGATGAGAGAAGAAAACCAAACCAAATCAAGAGTGCAATTCACCAAAATACGACACAAATCAAATCAAACACAAGGATTTACGTGGTTCGGCAATTGCCTACGTCCACGGGGAGAGGATGGGGAGATTTCACTATATGGAGGAGAAATACAACGGGTTACAACTCACAAAATCACTCAAATATAACCCTAACCAAAGCTCTCAACTCCCTCACAATATCTCCCTCTCAAAATGCTCAAAACAATGCTAATTCTCTCCTTGAGAAACCCTAAAAAACGTGGTCCTATTTATAATAAAACACAATCCCAAACAAAGGAGGATTCTCAAACAAAGGATGATTCTAAAAACGAGTCTGCCACACCAGGGTGTGGCGCAGACCACACCCATGACAGACAGGGCAGATTCCGCCACACCAGGGTGTGGCGAAGACCACACCCATGGCAGACATGGCAGATTCTGTCACACCCATGGCAGATACCACACTAGGGTGTGGTGGAGTCTGTTTTGGGTTTTTCTTCACGTTTTTCACAATTTCTTCGCCGTTTTCACAATTCTCCACCTCGGCAAAGTGTTCCCAACAATGAGCCGACACAAACATGAGCACCAATGTGTCGTCTCTCCAAACTCGGCTGCACTAATATGGTTGCCTACGTACCCCCTCTCCCAAGGAATCAAGCCGTCCGTAGTTCATCCAAATGGTCGCAAACGACCTCAAACCAATAGAAGAGTTCGCAACCCTTCTCCAATATCATCAACTCTGCGGCTGATAGCACCTCCAATGGCCTCAAACACCTCCACCTGAGGTGAACCAATGGCCATATCCAAACTGCATCTATCAGCTGCATTCGAATCAGAACCCAACTCATCATCTGCACCTAAATCCAAATGATCCCTAAGATGTGTCACCTCCGCTGGAATCCCAAATAATGCAGTATGACCTGGAGTAATCTTCACCCAATGTGGAGTAGCATCAAACTCCACCCGCTGCGATACATCTAAGGTCTGTCTAAAACTCTTCACCTGCTGAGAGTCAAATAGCTCCCTCATCGAAGCCTCAACCGAAGTGACACTACCAGACCTATCTTCCAATGGAGTTTTACCTCCAATCACAGCAGTTGACAACTCTTTAATAGGATGACCCAAATATGTCGAAGCCTCGGTCCAGAAACTCTTCTGCAAACCATTGCTTGACAACAAACACCGATCCTCCTCCAGCAAGGCACGATTCTCCAAAATTGTCACCCTATCTAGCTGCCACAAGATTTCATTTCCAACGAAGTGTCTCGAAATGCCGTGAGCTCTGCTCCAATGCAGAAACAGGTCCATCTTGTACCTCCCATCAAAATCAGAATGGAGTATCTTCACCTTTCTGTCTATCACACACTTCTTTAATCTGTTAGATACTACTAGGACTTTCTCCAAAGGGGATTTGGTTGCAACCCAAACACGCCTAGAACAGTCACCAATAAAGGAAACCAAACGCCTATTACCTCCCAATGATGCCCCCTTGGAAGGCCCCCAAACATCAACGTGAACTCCTTTAGAACGACCATTAGCACGGTGAATAGAGGTGTCACACTTCACCTCGGTCTTCTTGCTCACATCAACATGTTCACTGGACTTTAAATTACAGGTCTTTACATCCTCTTTCAATCTATGCGAGGAATCAATACTGGAATGGCCAAGCCCCAAATGCCGCAGTCTAGTCGAATCAACAGAAGTCGCCAGTTCTTCACTTACCACTATACCTCCAGTCAAGTAATACAGGTTATTCCTTCTGACGCCCTTCATCACAATTCGAGAGTCTTCCACAATCTTGAGAACCATGTCCTCAATTTGAATATTCAGACCCTCTCCAACCAAAGCTCCAATTGAGATCAAGTTCTTCCTCAAAGAAGGAACATATCTCACATTATTTAACTCTCTAACAGCCCCGTCAAACATTTTGATGCGAATTCTTCCTATCCAAAGGATCTGGCATGCACGGTTATCAGCCATGTATACCACACCATTATCCAGCTTCTCAAAACTGGAGAACCATTCCCTTCTAGGGCACACATGATAGGTCGCACCACTATCCAACATCCATTCAGATTCCTTCGAATAGCTATCTGTAGGACTGATAGAAAGCGAATAAATAGAAGAGTCAGAATTATTCCCATCCGATACGATGTTTGCTTCTGATGATGGTTGCTTCCCTTTTCCCTTCTGCTTATTCTTCATCCATTCGTCGAGCTTTGGGCAGTCTTTCTTCCAATGACCAGTCTCCTTGCACCAAGCACACTGATCTTTTCTAATTGTAGGATGTCCTACTCTAGACTGTGATTTCCAATTCTTTCGGTTTGGACCCTTCCCTCTTGCGATCAATACCTCCGCTACCGGCTCAACTGAAGCCTCCTTATCCTTCTTTCGAAGCTGATAATTCACAAGTGCAGCGGTGACCTCACTATACAAAAGGGTTGCCTTCCCATTAATCAAAGTAAGGACGAAGGTCTCATATTCCTCGTCGGGCAAGGAACTCAACAACAGCAACGCCTTGTCCTCATCTTCAATCATGACATCCACATTCGCCAAATCCGCAAGAAGTTTTGTGTAGTGATTTATGTGATCTCTAATGGAGGTTCCCTTCTTCAACTGGAAACGATAAAATCTCCTCTTCAAATGCAAGCGGTTTTCCACACTCTTGGTCAAATACTTGCTTTCGAGAATCTCCCAAATCTTCTTCGCAGAAGTCTCATTCATCACATCATATTTTAGATCTTGAGTCAAACAAGACCTAATCACACCACACGCCGTTCGATTCATCTTTTTCCAAACCTTCTCTTCAATCTCATCTGGCTTGCCATCTAACTCCAAGGTATCCTCCAAATTCTGCGCCCATTAAACTTCTCCACATCTATCTTCATAGAGTGGATATTCAAACTCTGAATGGTCTTCGCGCCAGAAGCACCACCCTCGACACCCGAAGCACCTTCTTTCCCCGACATCCTTTCTCAACGCCCTCGACACCCAAACTCTGAATGGTCTTCGCGCCAGAAGCACCACCCTCGACACCCGAAGCACCTTCTTTCCCCGACATCCTTTCTCAACGCACCAACGAACGAAGAATAGATCCAAAACTGAAAAGATAGAGTCTTTACCAAAAGATCTCACATTTATCACCAAACGAAGCCCTAGACGAGCCTCCAAATTGATATACTCCTCCAAATAGCCCAAGCGTAGCCCAAGCGTAGCCCGAGCTCTGATACCACTTGTTGTGTGCCGTGCGGAAGCGTGCTCGAGAACCAAACGAGTCGGTGAGTGATGAGAGAAGAAAACCAAACCAAATCAAGAGTGCAATTCACCAAAATACGACACAAATCAAACCAAACACAAGAATTTACGTGGTTCGGCAATTGCCTACGTCCACGGGGAGAGGATAAGAAGATTTCACTATATGAAGGAAAAATACAACGGGTTATAACTCACAAAATCACTCAAATATAACCCTAACCAAAGCTCTCAACTCCCTCACAATATCTCCCTCTCAAAGTGCTCAAAACAATGCTAATTCTCTCTTTTTCTCTCCTTGAGAAACCCTAAAAAACGTGATCCTATTTATAATAAAACACAATCCCAAACAAAGGAGGATTCTAAAAACGAGTCTGTCACACCAGGGTGTGGCGCAGACCACACCCATGGCAGACAGGGCAGATTCTGCCACACCAGGGTGTGGTGCAGACCACACTCATGGCAGACAGTACAGATTCTGCCACACCAGGGTGTGGCGCAGACCACACCCATGGCAGACAGGGCAGATTCTGCCACACCCATGGCAGACACCACACCAGGGTGTGGTGGAGTCTGTTTTGAATTTTTCTTCACGTTTTTTCATAATTTCTTCACCGTTTTCACACTGCCTCCCTTGTCCTGACACCAGGCAAACCATCTTCTTCAACGATGAAAATGATAAAATTCCTTTCCACAGAATTTCTCTTCTGTAAAATCTCGTACGGAAACCTCCCAAAAATGCCCCTCTGTGAGACAACTAATCAATGAGAGGGCAGAGGGAAGAAGAGAAACTATTAAGAAACTGGTTTTTGGTTGAAATAACACCGAAGAGAGGTTATTTGTAGCGGAGAGACGCTGCTGGAGGTAGTAGGGTCATTTTGGGAATTAGTTTTACCTTTTGGCGGGTAATATAACGTTTAGGCCCATTTCATTCAGTCGCTTCTGTTATGCGACGGATACAGCGGAGTTGGAATTAATAATGCTTGGCGCTTGTTCGTTAATCTCACTCGATCACTTGATTAATCTTCGTTAGCCTCGCTCACTTGATATGCTTAATTATTGGTTTTACTTAATTAATTTGGCTCTAACTATAGACGAGAATATGTACACAACACTCTCCATCGGTTGCGTTATTTATGATGTGTGTAAGAGAAAATCAACCGTTGGATGGACGAATAAAGCTTTAAGTCTTCTAGCTTAACGCAACGAATCAAAATCACTAGACGTTAAAGCCTTTAATTGGGTTGTTAGGAAAGAACAATCTAGTTTTGTTTGTGGCCTGTGGTTGCAAATTTATTATGTAGATTTGTGACTTTTGACTTTTTATGTTCTTTTTTTGATCGAAAAACAGGGGTAGAACCCCGTTCATTAAAATATCAAGAATCCAAAAATGTTGGATTTAATCTAATAAATCTATTTGTGGGCACATATGGTTAATCAATGTGTATTGCTATCGGAATCATATGGTGCCCAAGTGGGAGATTGTTGGATTTAATCTAATAAATCTATTTGTGGGCACATATGATTAATCAATGTGTATTGCTATCTTTCAGGATAACCCACTAAAGTGATCAATTAAGTTGGGTTAATTTGGTATTTAAATAAGTCATGGGGTTATATGTGCAGATACCAGGTTGTAATTGTGATTTATTGAGGGGCTAAATTACAAAAGTACAACATCTATAAATAAGGGGTTATGGTCCCTAACCTAGGGTTACATTCTCTAATTCTCTTCACCCCCATCTAAGAGAGAAATTCGGCTAAAGAGAAAACCCTAAGGTTAGAAGATCCAAAACCCAAAATCAAGATCAATCTATGGATTCAGGTATAAGCTTCCGCTCTCTTTTGATTTTGTTAATCTCTTTGAATTAATCATGGCTATATGGTTTTAGATCTCAAGCTTTATGATGTAGATCTAACAAGTGGTATCAGAGCCATCTTGATTAATTCTTAGGGATTTATGTTTTATTGGGTTTTTGATCTTAAATCTCTGGTTAAAGATTCAATTTTTGGGTTCGGATGAACAGTAATGTTCTCGGATGAACAGTAACGAAATTTTTTTTCGGATAAACAGTAAGGTTTTTTTCGGATGAACAGTAACTGGTGGGAATTTTTTGGATTTTTCTTTGATTTTTCCTTCAATTTTTTTCAATTCTGGATCTGTTTTGAAAATAAAAATCAAAGGTTTTTTGGGTTTGTCGGCGGCGGTTTCAATTTGAAACCCTAAGGGTTCATGGCGAAAATTAAGGAGGTGGTTACATCAAACGAACCTCGCGTTTTTTTTGGGTTTGTCGGCGGCGGTTTCAGTTTGAAACCCTAAGGGTTCATGGCGAAAATTAAGGAGGTGGTTACCCAAACGAACCTCGCGTTCACTCAGGTGAGCGTCAAGCTCAATTTTAACGAACCTCGCGTTCGTTCTAAGGTGAACCTCGCGTTCAACTCAGGTGAGCGTCAAGCTCAATTTCAACGAACCTCGCGTTCGTTCCCAAGGTGAACCTCGCGTTCAACTCAGGTGAGCGTCAAGCTCAATTTTTTAACGAACCTCGCGTTCGTTCCCAAGGTGAACCTCGCGTTCAAACTTCAGACGAACCTCGCGTTCGTACTTCAGACGAACCTCGCGTTCGTACTTCAGACGAACCTCGCGTTCGTGCTTCAGTCGAGCCTCGCGTTCGAACTTCAGACGAACCTCGCGTTCGTACTTCAGACGAACCTCGCGTTCGCAGACGAACCTCGCGTTCGTGCTTCAGACGAGCCTCGCGTTCAAACTTCAGACGAACCTCGCGTTCGTACTTCAGACGAACCTCGCGTTCGTACTTCAGTTGAACCTCGCGTTCATTTTTTTTAACGAACCTCGCGTTCGTTCCCAAGTTGAACCTCGCGTTCTTTTATCAAACGAACCTCGCGTTCGTTCATTTTCAGACGAACCTCGCGTTCGTGCTTAAGTGAGTCTCGTACTCAATACAGTCGAACCTCGCGTTCGAAGTTAAGGGAACTTCGTGTTCATTATGGTTAAGCCTCGGCTTTTCATGGGTCCACTTTGGTATACTTAATTTATTCAATTAAGTTATGGGCCCTAATTAAGCTGTGAGACCCCAATTAAGTTTTTGGAAATTCAGTTGATTTAAATTTTTTAATTTAAATCTAATTCGGTTTTTAATCAATTATTTAATTCAAATATTATGACACTAAGGTATTAAGGTTGTCTCTCACTCCAATTGATTAATTGAAACAAGAAGTTGCCAAAGTAACCTCTCTTGTGTAGATTGTTCATGAGGAATGTGAGATGTTTGTGTGTATGCTTTCGTGTAAATATTTAATCGGCCCAAAGGAAGGTTAATATTTATTTAGACTGTATACACATCTGCGATGATAAGCGTGTGACAATTATAAGGTTTACATGTGAATAATGAATCGATCCAAAGATAGTTTCATTATTTGACATGAGTTATTGTCAATGTTTGATCATTGCAACAAGGTATCACTTACAAGTTAATATTACTGTCCAAAGACTTGATATTAATGTTGTGCCGGTATCTTGGATGGGGATTGTCATTATTTGAATTTTATTGATTATGGTTATTGATGTGAGCATTCTTTTGTTTTATTTCAGCTAATGCATCTGCTGCAACAATTTCTGCTAACATCAACTCAATTCCCATGCTAAATGGGACAAACTTCAAGGTTTGGAAAGAGAACATATTAATTGTTCTTGGCTGCATGGATCTTGACTATGCATTAATGGGAGGGGATTTGACACCTCACTACCAAGCATAACTTTTTGTGCTTGGTACCAAGCATACCCATATTTCTATATATATATATATATATATATATATATGTTCAGTTTGATGTTTATAATCAGCCAGTCACCTGAGCTAATGTTGATAAATTATTTGAGCTCGAAGTCTGACTTCATCAGCCAGTAAATTTTACAAAACCTGCAGCAAGTTTGGGCGTTTTCACTTATCCTTCAAAAAGTTCAAAAATTTCACTTAAACCCCCAATAAGTTTGAAATGTACGTACTAATTTATGTAGCCATTGGGACGATTAACGCGCTAGACCTTTTGAATATATATGGAACTCAAAGCCGACTCGTTGGGGGCATCTTAAGAATTATGCAAAGAGAAGGTCAGGCATTGACTTCGATCCTTTGATGCGAAGCAAACATATTCAAAGTCAGAACTACTCCTATTAGACTAATAACAGATATTAACTTAAGGTCGTCAGCCCTGAGCTCATCTCTTCCGCTATAAAAGCATAGATACAATAGTGATCAAAACAAGCAAAAAATGTCTGCGCAAGTGAAGCTTTTGGGACAATGGGTAAGCACATTCAGCCGTAGAGTCGAGCTCGCCTTGAGGTTGAAGGGAGTTCCTTATGATTATATTGAAGAGGATCTTTCAAACAAAAGCAGTTTGCTTCTCGAGTCCAATCCAGTGTACAAAAAGGTCCCTGTGCTGATCCATGGAGGAAAGACAATTGTAGAGTCTCTTATCATAATTGAATATATTGAGGATACTTGGAGTACTGGGTATTCCCTGCTCCCCAAGGATCCATTTGAGAGAGCCAAAGCAAGATTCATCACAAGGTTCATAGATGACAAGGTGAGTTTTTTTTCTACATAATCTATGCATAATTGTTATCACGCCTGGCGTGATAATAAGGGTACGTTCCTTGCTTTGGTCTGTTCTGAGGTTAATTTAGCTTCAGTACCTAGAAACACTTGGTGGTTAGACTCTGGTGCTACTACTCACATAAGTGTTTCTATGCAGGGTTGCCTGAGCTACCGAAAGCCAAGTGATGTTGAAAGACACATCTTTGTGGGCGACGGACAATCGGTAGATGTGGAAGCAATTGGGCACTTTAGGTTGTTGTTAGGAACTGGTTATTATTTGGATTTAAAAGATACTTTTGTAGTACCGTCTTTTAGACGGAATTTGGTTTCTGTTTCTGTATTGGACAAATCAGGTTATTCTTGTTCATTTGGAAACAGTCAATTCAGTTTATCTTTTAATTCAAATGTTGTGGGAACCGGTTACTTGAGTATTTATGACAACCTATATTTGCTTGATACAATTGCTTCTTACAATGAATCCTTGCATGTGGAATCACGTGGTACTAAGCGTAAATTAAATAAGGAAAATTCGGCGACATTATGGCATAAGCGCTTAGGTCATATCTCAAAAGGTAGAGTTGAGCGTCTTGTGTCTGATGGCATTTTGGATTCCCTTGATTTTTCGGACTTCGACGTATGTGTTGAATGTATCAAGGGAAAACAGACCAAAGTGAAGAGATTAGGTGCCAACAGATCTTCGGATGTCTTAGAATTGATACATACGGATATTTGTGGGCCATTCCCTACGGAATCCTGGAATGGTCAACAATATTTTATATCATTCATAGACGATTACTCACGTTATGGGCACCTATATCTTATTCATGAAAAATCTGAGTCTCTGGACATGTTCAAAGCCTATAAAGCTGAAGTTGAGAATCAACTCAACAGAAGAATTAAAACCGTCAGATCTGATCGTGGTGGTGAGTACTACGGTAGATATGATGGTTCAGGTGAACAACGTCCAGGACCATTTGCTAGATACCTAGAGGAATGCGGTATCGTCCCACAGTACACTATGCCGGGTTCACCTAGCATGAATGGTGTAGCTGAAAGACGAAACAGGACTCTTAAGGATATGGTAAGAAGTATGATTGCTCATTCTTCTTTACCAGAGTCACTCTGGGGAGAAGCACTTAAGACAGCAGCTTACATTCTGAATAGAGTACCAAGTAAAGCAGTTGCTAAAACACCTTATGAGCTTTGGACTGGTCGAAAGCCCAGTTTAAAGCATTTACATATTTGGGGATGTCCAGCTGAGGCAAGGCCTTATAGGCCAAATGAAAAGAAATTGGACTCCAAAACAGTTAGCAGCTACTTTATTGGGTACCCTGATCGCTCTAGGGGCTATAAGTTTTATGATCCCACTATAAGGAATATTTTTGAGACGGGAACAGCAACATTCTTTGAGGATGTTGAGTTTGGGGGGAGAAATAAGGTTAGAGACATTAGTTTTGAGGAGGAATTGGCTTCAGATCCAATCCATACAGTTACTTTTGACAATATTCAGGTTCCTATACCTGTTGTTGCTCAAGAAGTAAATCCGGAACCTCAAGATGATAATGTTGAACAACTCCCTGTTCCAGAAGAACAAACTCAACAACCTCAAGAACCAGTGCCATTAAGGAGATCCACGAGAGAAAGGAGAAATGCTATTCCGGATGATTATATTGTATTTCTCCAAGAACATGAGGAAAGTAGTGGAATGTTAGAAGATGATCCAATCAACTTCTCTCAGGCCATGAAAAGTTCTAACTCTCAACAGTGGATTGATGCCATGAATGAAGAGTATAAGTCTATGCAAGACAATAAGGTTTGGGAACTTGTCCCATTGCCAGAAGGTGCAAAACCAATTGGTTGTAAATGGATTTTTAAAACCAAGCGGGATGCAAACGGTAATGTGGAGAGGTATAAGGCGCGTCTTGTGGCTAAAGGCTATACTCAAAAGGAAGGCATTGATTATACAGAGACTTTCTCTCCGGTTTCATCGAAAGACTCTTTCAGAATAATCATGGCACTTGTTGCTCATTATGATCTTGAGTTACATCAGATGGATGTTAAGACTGCATTTCTCAATGGAGACATTGATGAGATGATTTATATGGTGCAACCAGAAAACTTTGTGTCAGGAGACCCAAAGAATATGGTTTGCAAATTAAGGAAATCCATCTATGGACTCAAGCAAGCTCCTCGTCAATGGTATCATAAGTTTCAACAAATAGTTATCTCGTTCGGTTTTGAGATGAACATTGTTGATGACTGTGTATATCACAAGTTCAGTGGGAGTAAGTATATTTTTCTGGTTCTGTATGTGGATGACATCTTGCTTGCCACTAATGATATAGGCATGTTGCACGAAACCAAGAGATTTCTATCAAAGAATTTTGAGATGAAAGATCTTGGGGACGCCTCTTTTATATTAGGGATCCAGATACATCGAGATCGCTCTCGGGGTATTCTTGGATTATCACAAAAGAGCTATATCGATAAGGTACTTAAAAGGTTTGGCATGCAAGATTGCAGACCAGGTGACACCCCTGTTGCTAAAGGAGACAAGTTTAGTCTCAATCAGTGCCCTAAAGGTAACCTTGAAATTCAGGAAATGCAGAAGATTCCTTATGCTTCGGCTGTAGGAAGTCTAATGTATGCTCAGGTATGTACGCGTCCGGATATTGCGTACATTGTTGGGATGTTAGGCAGATACTTAAGCAACCCTGGTATGGATCATTGGATAGCAGTCAAAAGGGTTATGAGGTATCTTCAGAAAACAAAAGATTACATGCTCACATACAGAAAATCAGAGAAATTAGAGGTCATTGGGTATTCGGACTCTGATTTTGCTGGATGCCAAGATAGCAGGAAGTCTACATCAGGCTACATTTATATGTTAGCAGGAGGAGCTATATCATGGAAAAGTGTCAAACAAACACTAGTAGCTTCCTCCACTATGGCAGCAGAATTTGTAGCTTGCTATGAGGCATCCAATCAGGGAATATGGCTGCGAAATTTTGTCACGGGACTGCGCATTTTGGAAAATGTTGAAAGACCACTAAGGTTATATTGTGACAATAAATCTGCAGTAATGTATTCCAATAACAACAGGAGCTCAACTAAGTCAAAACATATTGACATTAAGTTCCTGGTTGTGAAAGAAAGGGTACAGAGTGGACAGATATCCATAGAGCACATTGGGACAAACTCCATGATAGCTGATCCTCTTACTAAGGGATTGCCACCTAAGGTCTTTCATGAGCATACTGCTCATATGGGTGTGGTATTATTTGAGGATATTATGTTTTAGTGGGAGTTTGTATTTGTGGTGCTTTATGTTTGTTTGTATTGTCTGATCAGAATAAAGTTTTCAGTTAAGACACTCTGTTACATTATGTTTGGTTTTGACCTCACTAAGGAGGACCAGTTGAAAATAGACATGTACTGATCACATTGCATGTAATTTTCATGCTGCACATCCATGATTGATCTATGTCGTTTGATTGTATTGATATATGTGACCATTGATGGGTCGAGTCACGATAAATGTGACGAAGGCCGCTTTGATCCTATATTGATATAGTCAATGGACGAGATTGTTCGGAAATACCATTTCAGTGATAGCAATTTTTGAGCTCATAAGGTTATACACAGTTTAAGAAATCATATGGTGCCCAAGTGGGAGATTGTTGGATTTAATCTAATAAATCTATTTGTGGGCACATATGATTAAACAATGTGTATTGCTATTTTTCAGGATAACCCACTAAAGTGATCAATTAAGTTGGGTTAATGGGTATTTAAATATAATCATGGGGTTATATGTGCAGATACCAGGTTGTAATTGTAATTTATTGAGGGGCTAAATTACAAAAGTACAACATCTATAAATAAGGGGTTATGGTCCCTAACCTAGGGTTACATTCTCTAATTCTCTACACCCCCATCTAGCTAGAGAAATTCGGATTTAGAGAAACCCTAAGGTTAGAAGATCCAAAACCCATCTCAAGGTTCATCCATGGATTCAGGTATAAGCTTCCGCTCTTTTGATTATTGTTAATCTTTATGATGTAGATCTAACAATATGGTTTTAGATCTCAAGTTTTATGATGTAGATCTACCAAGTGGTATCAGAGCCACCTTGATTAATTCTTAGGGATTTAAGTTTTATTGGGTTTTTGATCTTAAATCTCTGGTTAAAAATTAAATTTTTTGGGTTCGGATGAACAGTAAAAATTTTTTGGGTTCATGAACAGTAAATTTTTTGGGTTCGGATGAACAGTAACGAAAAGTTTTTGGATGAACAGTAACGAAAATTTTTTTGGATTTTTTTTATTTTTTCTTTAATTTTTTCCAATTCTGGATCTGTCTTGAAAATAAAAATCAAAGATTTTTTGGGTTTGACGGCGGCGGTTTCAATTTGAAACCCTAAGGGTTCATGGCGAAAATTAAGGAGGTGGTTACCTCAAACGAACCTCGCGTTCGTTCAATTTTAACCGAGCTTCGCGCTCAACGAACCTCGCGTTCGTTCTAAGGTGAACCTCGCGTTCAACTCAGGTGAGCGTCAAGCTCAATTTCAACGAACCTCGCGTTCGTTCTAAGGTGAACCTCGCGTTCAACTCAGGTGAGCGTCAAGCTCAATTTTTAACGAACCTCGCGTTCGTTCTTCAGACGAACCTCTTATTCGTACTTCAGACGAACCTCGCGTTCGTACTTCAGACGAACCTCGCGTTCGTACTTCAGACGAACCTCGCGTTCGTACTTCAGTCGAGCCTCGTGTTCGAACTTCAGACGAACCTCGCGTTCGTGCTTCTGTCGAGCCTCGCGTTCGAACTTCAGACGAACCTCGCGTTCGTACTTCAGACGAACCTCGCGTTCATACTTCAGTTGAACCTCGCGTTCATTTTTTAACGAACCTCGCGTTCGTTCCCAAGTTGAACCTCGCGTT
>NC_033796.1:35697995-35717051 GCF_001876935.1 Asparagus officinalis | reverse complement strand
AGTCAATGGACGAGATTGTTCGGAAATACCATTTCAGTGATAGCAATTTTTGAGCTCATAAGGTTATACCCAGTTTAAGGAATCATATGGTGCCCAAGTGGGAGATTGTTGGATTTAATTTAATAAATCTATTTGTGGGCACATATGATTAATCAATGTGTATTGCTATCTTTCAGGATAACCCACTAAAGTGATCAATTAAGTTGGGTTAATTTGGTATTTAAATAAGTCATGGGGTTATATGTGTAGATACCAGGTTGTAATTGTAATTTATTGAGGGGCTAAATTACAAAAGTACAACATCTATAAATAAGGGGTTATGGTCCCTAATCTAGGGTTACTACATTCTCTAATTCTCACCCCCATCTAGCTAGAAAAATTCGGATTTAGAGAAACCCTAAGGTTAGAAGATCATCAAAAACCCAAATCAAGATTTCATCCATGGATTCAGGTATAAGCTTCCGCTCTTTTGATTATTGTTAATCTCTTTGAATTAATCATGGCTATATGGTTTTAGATCTCAAGTTTTATGATGTAGATCTACCAAGTAATCCAAAAATTGTTTAGTTACAAAAGTAAGACACGAACTGTGTCCAAAATGTTGGAAAATAGAAAAAGAAAATTCTACTAGTAGTGATGTATAACTATCTTCATCCAAAGATCCATGAAGATGAAGAGAGGGCCTTGCCGTCATTCACCGTTGACACGGATTTATGGATGAACCAAAGCCAGCCATACATGTGCATAGTAGAATTTTAATTTTCTATAGTCAACAAATGAAAGATAAAGAACAGTTATATACACAACAAAAACTATACAAAAGATGAATCAAAAGTCCTCCATCTTATGAAAGATAAAGAACAGTTATATACACAACAAAAACTATACAAAAGATGAATCAAAAGTCCTCCATCTTCAGACACTTGCTCGAGAGAGAGGAAAATCTTCAAATCTTGCAGAGAGTTTCTTTGCCGCAACACCTCTTCCATTATCTGACCAGTCATATAAGCCATAAACCGACTGATTAATGATCTTCTTGTAAGAAAAAGTAGTTTTGTCAAAAAATTGATTTATTCCTACTGATCCAAATGTTCCAGCAGATATATGAAAGAAAGCTGCGCCAGATGTAACCAGCTCTACCATGAAGCTTATTAACAGTTAATAGAAGATCTTCAAAAGATGATGGCCATGGGAAAGGGAGATAGTAATTCTTAAAATGTGACCAAACTTGTGCAGATAAAGAGCAAGAGAAAAATAAGTGATCCCTGTTTTCCTGATGAAAGCCACAAAAGATACATGTTGGATCGCTTGTCCATCCTTTTAACAAGAGATTATCCTTTGTGTGAAGTTTGTTATTGCATAATAGCTAGATAAAGAAATTGATTTTAGATGGGATTGAGTTCTTCCATATAACTTTGAAATGAGGTGATAAGGAGCCTCTCTGGATGAGGAACTGGTCGAAGGATTTCACTGTGAAAATACCAGATTTAGAAAGCAACCAAACAGGATTGTCAGGTTGGTGACAAATATGAAAATTTCTCAAAAAGTTCAAGAGATCAGTTTTTTCAGATTGAGAACAAAGAGAAATACATCTCCGCAAAAGAGGTCTCCAATGCCAAATAGAATCTGTCAGAAGAGCTTGACTGCAGGTAGAAACATTTGAAGAGAAAGCTAGATTATAAAGAGAAGGGTAGAGGCTTGCCAGAGTGTTTGAACCTGTCCACTTATCTTCCCAAAAGCGAATTTTATCACCTTCACCAAGAGTCCAAGAAATATTATGAAGAAATTCATCTTTAAGAGATATTATGGCATTCCAGAATGATGAAAATGATGTCGATGAATGAGTCATTTGAAAGGATAAACCTCTGTTGCAATACAGTTGGCGAAGAAAACTTCCAGTACATGAATGTGGATCTAGGCATTTCCATATCCATTTTGAAAGCAGAGCATTGTTGAAAACACATATGTCCTTTACTCCTAGTCCACCCTCTAATTTGCTTAAACACATATGTCCTTTACTCCTAGTCCACCCTCTAATTTGCTTAAACATACTTTTTTCCAGTTAACTAGGCAATTGAAACCACTAGCTCTCTCAGCTCCCTTCCATAAGAAACCCTTCCTAATTTTATCAATACTTTTGATGACCCAGTTTGGAAGTCTGTAGAACGACATGAAGTATAAAGGAATAGAAGTAAGCACTGAGTTTAGAAGGACTAATTTTCCTCCATATGATAAAGGACATGAAGTATAAAGGAATAGAAGTAAGCACTGAGTTTAGAAGGACTAATTTTCCTCCATATGATAAAGAATTCCTCTTCCAAGATGCAAGCTTCTTATGAAAATTGTCAAAGATAGGTTGCCAATCAGATTTCTTCAACTTTCCATATTTCAGAGGCATACCTAAATATTTAATAGGAAGAGAGTCTGCTTTGCAACCAAGGGAATTAGATAAGAGATGCTTCTTCATAACTATTTTTCCAAAATAGACAAGGGAAGATTTGGAATAATTTATTGCCAGTCCTGAGACATCCTCAAAAAAATAAAGAATCGTTTTCAGGACAGAAATGTCCTTTGAAGAGCTCTTAACAAAAAGAAGAGTATCATCTGTAAATTGTAGGATTCTTAACTAATTGAGAGGTGGCTTAATACCAAGATTTGATAAAATTCCATCTTCGACATTGTTATGAATCATCTTTTGTAAAACATCCACTGTTATATTGAAAAGCATTGGAGATAAAGGATCTCCTTGTTTAAGACCCCTCTTGCAAGAAAAGAATTTTGAAGGTAAACCATTAACTTTAATAGAACACTGAGAAGAAGATATAATATGATAAATCCATGTGCACCACTTAATTCCAAACCCTCTAGCTTTGAGTAAGCTAATTAGAAAATTCCAGTTGATAGAATCAAAAGCTTTGGTGAAATCAAGCTTTAGCATGGCAACTTCACTTTTCCTTTTAGAACAAAAATGAATCATCTCATTAGCCATGTGTAAGGACCGTGAATTTTGATACTAGTTAAAATAATTGTTGGTATTTTAAAATATTTATTTTATTAATTTTTTAAAGAGTATTGTATTTTTCTCATTTTTATAATTTTTCAATGATTTAAAATCTGATTATATAATTTATTTAAATGATTTAAATATTTTATAAATTTATTTTATGTCAGTAAAAAATTCTAACATTAATTTGTTGTGTTTATCGGTAACATTACATATTATTTCTTAATAATGTATTTGTTTTAATATTTTAAAATTAATATCACATAATACTAGTATTATATAATACGTGATTTTGGTATACATGGTATTGTATATTTTCTACCTGTTAATATTATAATGGTGTGTTAGAATATACTTGTACGTTTTACTGTGTAGTATATTATCCCATATTATTTGATTTAAATATAAGTAAATATATATTAATTAATTATTTATTCTTATTTAATTAATACAATATGGGTATATTTCACTATTATCGTATCAACTATTGTATTAGCACAACATGGTTAGTTTTAAATTGTGATAATTTTCTTGTAATTATTTAAATTTTTAAGTTATCGTATTATTTATTTTTAATTAATTTTTAGGTTAAAAACCCTAACCCTAACCCTAACCTATATATATTATATTTTCGTTTTTGTTTCCCCCCTCTCCTGTTCACGAGAGCATCAATCAGCCGCTTATACCCTCTCTCTACTCTCTTCTTCTCCCCCTCACCCTCAAACGAAATACACACAGCCCCACCCCATCTCGACCCGACTTCACTTGCGGCCTCCCCCGTCGACCACTCTTCCGGCCCTCCCATCACCTGGCATCTCCTCCTTCACCCCCACGTGAAGCCGCCACCTTTATCTGCAGCTCTGCCAGCGCCGCCATACCACCCCCTAATGCGTCCGCTCCACCCAGACCCGCCGCCTGGTCGGCCGCCGGCCGTCTCCCTCCGCCCTGCCGAGTGACTCGTCCGTCCTCCGGTCCCCGGTAAGACCCCGGGGCGTCGCGGGGAGCCTGCACCGCCTCCTGTAGCCGCCCGTCCTTGGCTGCGCGGCCGCCGGACCGAAGCCCGAAGCCCTAGATCAACGAAGGCTCACTCGCCGGCCACCCTCTGACGCCGACACACACTGTGCCCCGGAGCCACCTGCTAGACAGACCGCCGGCGAACACCACCATAGGTCGACGTAGCGACCCGCTGCAACCCGTGTTCCCCGGCGTTGAGTTCCGACCTCGCCGTGCCAACGTCATGGTTGTTCGACAAAGACCCCCGAGGCAAGGATCCCCTCTTCCGTATTTCGTGAGTGTTTGGATTATTTAGCATTTTTTGAATTTTGCATAGTTTAATTGTGAGTAAATTATCCTTGCGTGGGATTGTTTGCTGAAAGAATTTTAATTGGTATGGGAACATTTTCAGAAAAAGATATAGAATAAAAGATTTTTTTAGGTTCGGCAAGAAGAACATTTTTTAGATAATTATAATAATTTAAAAAATTATTTTGGAAAATGAATAGATTAGAGGTTTAATTGTAAGCAAATAATTTTAAAAATGAATTAATTTAGGAAAAAGATATTTTCTGAATTATGTATGATTGTTTATGATTTATAATTCTTATTTTGATTATCTGATATGTTATGGATAATTTAAGTGCACATGATTAGCTGCATTGCTTATTCCATAGTTGTGATTGAGAAATGCATTAAAGAGTTTTTGTCTATAGTGACCTGTATGACACAGTTAGATCTAGAATTCTGTGTTAGTACCTGGAATTATGAGAATTTGGGTGGAAGTCTGTGGTGCCATGTGACAGTTGTGATGGGTTTGATGTATTTCCGCAGCTCGCACCAACGAAGTTCGCCTGTGTGCGTTGGGGTGTATGAGGTGTCGGGATATGTGATTGTGGATGTTACTCTTCCCAGGCGCTCCGCCACCACACGCACACTCTCTGTGTAGCGTGTGGGGGGTCTGAGATGAGAATGAGATGTAGTTCCTGTTGATTATGTCCGAAAAGAGGCGTCGCACGCGGCAAGTGGGAGAGATGCATGTGGTAGGCGACTGGGGGTAGTTCGAGGGGGTAGGGTGAGAATCCGTTACCAATGTGGTGATGATGAACAACGGTATTATTCAATGAATAGAGTTTTTTGACTATAATGTGAGAGGTAGAACCAGATGACCCTGAATGTAGGAATGGCTAGTTTGTGTATCCTTTTCCAGACAAATAGAATCAGGGATAAATAATTATAATAATACAATTTGGAGACATATGTAAATATTACATGAGGGTTTCCGTTGGTTGTTGGATTATTAATCCGCTCGACCGTAATCTACGCCTCTTGTTGTAGATTTTTAAAATATTAATTCTATCTAGTTGATTATGATCTTGGGTTGATTGGATGGTTCCTGATCGCTACCTATGACATGATCTTGTGGGTACTTGGGTTGGATTTTGGATTCGTATGAGGTTGAGTTAAGTATCAGGGATCTCTGCGCACCGCCTCTTACCTTGCTTCTATCACCCTCCCATCATCACACATGTTCTACTTTCTTTATTTCCTGTTCATCGTATCGCTCTCCGATTCTTGGTTTCTCCGTTGTTCTATTTTTCCTTGTGGGGTCGGGTCCTGCGCCCCGTCGCGTCAATGCACCTGACGTACACCGTGTTCTCTGGTGGTTGACGATCAGACCTTAGGAGAACAGGTATCAGCCTAGGAAGTAATCGCCGGAGGGAGCAGGAGACGAAGCCTATTATTTTCATTATTAGCTGATGGTTCCAGTTATTTTGTAGTTCTTTCCATTTCGTTGATCAGTGTATTTTATCTCTCTAGTATTTCATTTGTTCAATATGTATAAGGGCATGTTTAACCCGAACATTATGTCTTGGATGATATTCATTTGTGATATGTATCTTTTTATTCTGAGTTTGTCTATTATATTCTTGCTATGTGTGATCGGGGACCTGTGACTTCGTATTGTACTTATTTCCAGACGCTTAGCGTATTAGATTGAGAAGACGGGGTCTAGCACTTATCTCTTCTCAGTCTAATACGTCGCGGGCTTGCTCGCGTCCCGATTCCCTGGTATTTTGGGAAGCGGGGCGTGACAGTTTTTTTTGGTGGCCCATGCAGGTCACGGTCCCGATTTCACACTAGTAAGAATATAGTAGACAATTTAGAAACATATCATATTTCATCCGTGAGACTATTCTTGAGTCCTTATTCTATTCTCTTGATAGATTTCGTTTTGTCCCTATCTTATCATTCTTTGACTCCGGAACTTTCTACTATTTCTTGTCTCGTAACTTCCCATTGTTTCTTGTCTCTTGTCTCATCTGTTTATGGATATCATTCCATACCTGTCATTAGGTTCTTTCTTATTTTAATTCCGAGGGCGGAATTTGTTTTAAGGGGGGTAGAATGTAAGGACCGTGAATTTTGATACTAGTTAAAATAATTGTTGGTATTTTAAAATATTTATTTATTATTTTTAAAAGAGTATTTGTATTTTTCTCATTTTCTATAATTTTCAATGATTTAAAAATCTGATTATATATTTATTTAAATGATTTAAATATTTATAAATTTATTTTATGCAGTAAAAAAATTCTAAAATTAATTTGTTGTGTTATCGGTACTATTACGTATTATTTTAAATAATGTATTATGTTATTAATATTATTACAAATTATTTCACATAATACATAGTATTATTAATTACGTGATTTTGGTATAATGTATTGTATATTTCTACTGTTACATATTATATGTCGTGTTAGTATAACTTGTACGTTTTACTGTGTATATAATTATCCCATAATTATTTGATTTTAAATGTAAGTAAATATATTTTTATTATTAATTATTCTTGTTTAATTATACAATATGGGTATTTTTCAACTATTGTATTAGGCACAAATGTAAGTTTTTAATTGTAGATAATTATTCTGTACATTGTTTTAATTGTTTAAGTAATCGAATTATTTATTTTTAATATTATTTTTAGTTATAAAACGCGTACCCTAACGACCTAACTATATTATATATATGTTCGTTTTTACTCTGCCCTCTTCGTGTTCACTGAGAGTCATAGCCCCTATACCGCTCTATCTGCTCTCTCTTCTTCTGCCCTCACCGCTCACGAAAACGACACAGCGCC
This sequence comes from Asparagus officinalis, assembly GCF_001876935.1. Taxonomy (NCBI): domain Eukaryota; kingdom Viridiplantae; phylum Streptophyta; class Magnoliopsida; order Asparagales; family Asparagaceae; genus Asparagus; species Asparagus officinalis. The sequence continues at coordinate 35,709,906 of NC_033796.1, read as the reverse complement.
ACCTGCGGCCCATGCTCCGCCCGCTGACTGCCCTTCCGTTGGTCCGCCCCCGTCAGACGCAACCGCGCCCGCCATCTCCATCACCCACTCGCCCATCTGCTTCCTTCCACCCCACGAAGCCGCCACCTGCACTCTGGCCATGCGCGCGCCAATACCACACCCCGCGTCCGCGTCACCAACGAGACACGCCCGACCAGCGCCCCGTCGGCCTTCCTCCTTCGCCGCGATGAAGCACTCGTGCGTCGCTGCTCCCTAAACCCGCGCCCAGCCTGCACCGCCTCCTGTAGGCCCACGTGCCCCTTGGCTGGACAGCGCGCAAAGGACAGAACGACCCAAGCCCTATCACGTCCCCTGCCTGCACGCCCTCTTGCCCCGCACCCACTGCCGACCACTGGCTTACAACCGCGGCGAAACCACCATGTCGACGTAGCAACGCCGCTGCACGCGTGTCGCCGCGTTGGATCGCGACCCCTCGCCGTCAAACAGTAGATTTGTTCGACAAAACCCGAGGCAAGATCCGCTCTCCTATTTCGTAGTTTGATTATTTACGATTTTTAATGATTTTGCATAGTTTAATTGTGACCGTAATATATCTGGCGTGGGATTGGATTTGCTGAAGAATTTTATATATGGTAATGACATTTTCCAGAAAAGTTCAATAAAGAATTAAAAGATTTGAGGTTCGGGCAAAAGATCATTTTAGATAATTATAATAATTTAACAAGATTTATTTTGGAAAATGAATTAATTAGTTGAATGTGTTTAAGCAAAATAATTTACAAATGAATTAATTTAGAATAAAGATTCAATTTTCTGATTATGTAGATGTTGTAATTTATCGATTTTAATAATTTCTTATTTGATTTATTCTGATATGTTATGATATTAAGTCACTGATTAGCTGGCATGCTTATTCATATTGTGATTGAGAATCATAGGAGTTTTTAGTCTATAGTAGACCTGTATGACACAGTTAGTGCACTCTGAGAATCTTGATGTGTAGTTGACCTGGAATTATGAGAATTTGGGTGAAGTAAGTCCTTGGTTCATGTGAGCAGTTGTGATTGTTGATTATTCCAGGCTCGCACCAACGATATTCCTGTGTAGCGTTGGGGTGGGTCTGAGGTGATGTGATATTGTGATTGTTGTTTATTTCCAGGCTCGCACCAGTGAATCGTTTCAGCGTTGGGGTGGGTCTGAGGTGTCGTGATATGTGATTGTTGATTATTTCCAGGCTCGCACCAACGAAATTCCTGTGTAGCGTTGGGGTGGGTCTGAGATGATGTGATATTATGCTTGTTGATTATTTCCTGTGAGATGTGAACCAGTGACCTGTTATAGGATGATTATTTACATGACTTAGATTCTTGGCTAGGTATGAATTCTTGTGAGAGGTAGTCCAGTTGTTGTTCTTTTCATACATAGATCGGGATTAATATTTAAGTATTTACAATTTGAGACATATGGTATATACATGAGGGTTTCCTTGTTTGGATTATTTCGCTCGACGTACTACGTCTCTTGTTGTAGATTTTTAAATATTAATTCTATCTATTGTATGATCTTGTTGCTTGGATGGTTTCTGATCGCTACCTACATGATCTTGTTACTTGGTTGATTTTTGGATTCGTATGATTATTAGTATTCCAGTTGCACGCCTCTATTGTTATTACTATCATCACATGTTCTATTTTTATTTCTGTTATCGTATCGTTTCCGTTTTGGTTTTCGTTGTTCTATTTTCCTTGTGGGGTCGGGTCTTGCCGTGCGCCATGCACCTGACGTACACCTGTTTTCTCTGGTGTACGTCAGACTTAGGAGAAGAACAGGTTCAGCTAGGAGATCGCCAGGAGCCGGAAGATCCTCCGCAGGAGTGCCTTGTAGACGGAGCAGAAGAAGGAGACGAAGCCTATTATTTTCATTATTAGCTGATGGTTCCAGTTATTTTGTAGTTCTTTCCATTTCGCTGATCAGTGTATTTTATCTCTCTAGTTTTGTATAAGGGTATGTTTGACCCATATTTTATATTTGGGATGATTTACCATTGATGATATGTCTATTTTATTCTGGGTTGTCATTATATTCTTGCTATGTGTGATCGGGGACCTGTGACTTCGTATTGTACTTATTTCCAGACGCTTAGCGTATTAGATTGAGAAGACGGGGTCTAGCACTTATCTCTTCTCAGTCTAATACGTCGCGGGCTTGCTCGCGTCCCGATTCCCTGGTATTTTGGGAAGCGGGGCGTGACACCATGACAATGGAATCTAGAGTTGATTTTCCTGACTGAAAGGCTGATTGAGTGTGAGAAACTAAATCAGGAAGAAGAGGAGCCAGTCTGTTAGCAATCACCTTAGAAAAAATTTTGAAAATGCAATTTATAAGACTGATTGGTCTGAAATCCTTCACTAGAACACTATCTCTGATTTTGGGAATGAGAGTGATGAAGACTTTATTCACCCTACATAAGCTAGAAGGATTTTGTTGGAGAAAAGTCATCAAATTTATCAAATCATACTTAATAACATCCCAAAAAGTCTGGTAAAAAGCCATAGAAAAACCATCAGGGCCTGGAGCTTTGTTGGCATTCATACCAAACACTGCTTTTTTGATTTCATCTTCTGAGAAGGTGTCTTCTAAGGAGGTAAGATTAACATCTTCGTGAGGATATAACTGAGACCAGTTCATACTTATGGTAGAATTTGAATCTCTACCAAAAATTGATAAGAAGTATTCACAAAAAGCATTGGAGATATCTTTTTCATTTGACAGATCTTTTCCTTGATGATTAATGGAAGAAATGAAGTTTGCATTCCTATGGAAAGTAGGAGTTTTATGGAAAAAAGTCGTATTTGCATCACCCTCCTTCAACCATTGAATTCTCGATCTCTGATGCCAATAAGTTTCTTCTTCTAGAAGAATAGAAGAGAAGGAGGATTGAAGAGACTTCCTATCATGGAATTCTGAATCAGTTAAAGGCCTTTGTTCCTCCAACAAATCAAGAGAGTTGATTTTAGATAGAAGCTCATCTTTCCTAGAAGCAATAGAACCAAGACAATTTTTTTCCACCATTTTATTCTTCTTTTGGTAAGATTGAGTTTTGAAATGAAAACATCTACAGGACTTCCATGACACCTGAAAGAGTTCCAGCAACTAGTAATGAAAGGAATGAAATTTGGATTCTGCAGCCAACTTCTTTCGAATCTAAAAATAGGAGGTGCAGGATGGAGACCAGAACTATCTAGAACAATAGGGGAATGATCAGAGCCGAAAGCAGGAGGGGAAAATTGCAAGGAAGATGGAAATTTTTTGTCCCATTCAGAGCTAACAAGAAACCTGTCCAGTCTTGCTAGAGAAGGAGATAGACGTTTATTAGACCAAGTAAATGATCTACCTGATAGGGGAAGATCATAAAGAGATAAATTATCAATGAGATCTCTAAATGAGTTGATGTCTCTATATGAACACATTCCTCCATTTCTCTCATCAGCATGCAAGGTAACATTAAAATCACCACAAAGCACCCATGGCCCATTAAAAGATAATCTAATTCGATTAAGCTCCCACCAACAAACTTCTCTATCTTCCTTCTCATTTGGGGCATAAACTGATGTAAAAATGGTACTTTTTATGTTCTATTTTAACAGGAACTTTATGTATCTTTAACTGCGCATCAAAAATGGTACAAATTCAGTTCTGATCCATATCGTAAGCAGATCAATTTATCACCAAGCATAATTTAAGAAGATTAGTTTAGAAATAGACAAGTTGCCACAAGCAGAGAGCTCAACGTGTACGAGACTGTGTGGTATTTTTGTTCTCTTCCTTAAATAAAAAAATTAAAAAAAGTTATCAATATATGTAGACGTGATTCTCACTTGCATCATCACGATTAATTACATATAAAAATAATTTAATATGCCACTTGTTCCCGACAAAATTATGGAGCTTTTAGTTGCACTGATGTCAGGTGTACGTATATAGGGGAAGGCCTTGGAGCCAAGGGAGTATTGTTTGGAAAAAAAAGGAATAAGAATAGGATACTAAAATGTCTTTTCTATATCTTTTTCTTAAATTTTTTATAGAAATTAAAAGTTGATGGAATGCTCAATTATTTGTACTAGTGTGTTTAGTTCATTCCATAAAATTAAAATGGGAAAGCAGTATAAGATTGGATGAAATGTATTAGTAGATATCAGAAATTCAATGCAATTCGTCTCAATTTGAGAAGAAGTCTCCTCTTTCTCCACTGCATTCTATAAAATAGAAGTGAACCAAACTTAAGAATAACAATACGATTGAATAACTTCTAGAAATTCTGACACTATCCATTCTCATTCCTTGTTATAAACACTATTATGCATGAGGAACGCGGAAAGACAAAGTAAATGCTCAAGTGGCTTACAAATATTTCGGACTTCATCCAATATGAACTCATTGGTCCGCGCAAGTGAATTTTTATGAGTTGACTGTAGACCTGTGTGAACTTGGAGTTAGCCCTTATTAATACATTTTATTAGGTTTGCTTTGGAGAAAATGGTTAGTTTGACTGTTTCTGTCGGAGTCCACCTGCAGATTGATCCGAACTTGACCTAGAATAATTAGCTGGGTATGGACCGAACGTACATGGATAAGGATATTATATTTAGCTCCATTCAATATTATTTGAAGGAATATTAGGATTCGGATTCGGTACCGTACTAAAAGGTAGTGAAGAAATTATTATCCTTATCGCATAGTCTATTTAGTTGGATTTCGAAGATTTATTTTGACTGATATATAAATGAGAACGAGTACAACACGTTGGAGATATAATTAATAAAGCCTTCAATTTTGAAATGAATCAAAATCACCCACCAAACCAAATAATAGACTTAGTTCTCTCGTGCTTGAATAAAAATAAAGCAAAAGGAACAGAACATAAAAGGTCAAACTCCTCACCAAATTAAATGCGTACGGGGCCGGAGCAGGTGTCCAAGTGTCCGACACCCCTTGAGCCGACTCGGGTTAATTTGACGAAAGAAAAGACACGTCTCCGTTGCGCTTGTAGTTATCCCCAGAAGAGATCGAGCCCGCACGAACGAATCAAACTAAACTAAACCCTTTCGAGACGTGTCCAACTGTCCAAACCTCAAAAAAAAAAACGCATCAATTCCACGGTCAAACTTTTTTTCCTTCTCGTTTCTATAAATTTAGCACCTCGGCCAAAAAGTCGAAGAGGGGTGAATAAGAGCGAGGGAGAGCGGAATGGTGAAGGACGGCGTGCAACAGCAAGGCGGAGGCCGAGGAGGAAACGTCGACGCTGGCGATGGCGCTTCTGCTTCTGCTGAGGTTGTTCATTGTCAAGTGAAGAGGATAAAGCAGGAGGATGTGGAGAAGGGCATGGAGCAAGCACCGTCGACGGAGTCGAGGAGGGCGGCGGCGGGCTTCGGGGGACCCTCGACGTGGGGGACTGATGAAACAGTGTCAGGAGTGTTTGTATATATGGTTACTAGAAAAATAAATACATGTTTGTATGATGACACTTCTTCTTTCTGTGACTGTAGAGTGTAGTCTATGTAAGTTCTGATCAAGGTTGAGAATCAGATTATACTTCGATTTTCACATAGGCAAAACCCTCGGCCCATGCCAACACTAGAAACCACCTTTCCTTTTAAAATAGGGTTATGATATGAGAAGGGCCCCTCCCACCCCGGAAAAAAACGCTAGAAACCACCTTTTCCTTTAAAATTGGGTAATGATATGGAAACCACTTTTCAAGTTCAATTTATACATAAATAATCTTTAAATTGGGTTTTTATTGCAATCAACCACTTATTCAAATATTCACTGAAAAATAAGCTTAAGGATTAAAGTTGAAGATGTGTAATTAAGTTGTATCCTAACAACACCTAAATACTGAAAAAAATAAGTCGCATGCATTGGATGTGAGCTTTTAAGGGTAATTTTGATTTTTTTTTCAGTAAAAATTTTGACTAGGAGATGCTTGATTGCATTAAAATCCAACTTTGGAGATGGTTTATCTATAAATTGAAAATAAAAGGTAGCTTGTGAATAATTACCCCCATTTTTAAGATGGATTTGAGGGGGGAAACCCCCGTTTGCGAACATACTGTCCTTAAAACAGTCGGAAGAAAGAATTTACCTGCGTTTGTTAATGTGGCTTGATTTTCCTTGAATATGCGCCGGTTACCGGGGTCCCTGACGAGTTGAATGTCATTTTCGAGTTAAAGATGGGCTGATCTGAACCTAGATAGCGTCGGTACAATCTTTATAATTTTTGCTGCCATTTGAAAACCCCAAATATAATCACAATACAAATATGCATACACGTACTAAACATCAAGCATACATACGAGATGTTGAGCTATCAGAAAATTACACATATGCTCCGCGTACAAGGAGGCACAACTCAGGAAAACTAGAAAGTTTTTATTCTGAGCCACAGAGTCAGGGAGTATACGCATTATTCTTGAGGTTCAATCATTTCCAACCATATTCACAGAAATGCTTCTATAAATTGTGATCTTAAACTACGTACTGCTGCCTCAACGTGGAATTAAACCCCGTGAATAAATTCAAACCTCTTTTACGTTTGAATCACAGCATGAACACCTCTGTACAGACAAAATTTACCTATACAACATGAAGTCTCTGTACACTTCTTCACACAAGGACCGCACTTGGCCCTGAAAGAATACAAACCACCAAAACACAAAGCTGCTGTACAAATAAAATTGGCAGAGAACAGGGGAAAGAATTAATGAATGTACAACCCTAGAGTCCTACAAACGATCAAGATATTCACATCACATGCAACTCATGTTGTTGGATCCAGATGAATCGATCAAGATATATGCTTCACAGGAAGTTCAGATGTTGTTAGTCCTAGATGAATCGCTTTTAAGACTGCCACAAACTTGAGCAGAGTCTCTTCGGAGAACCACTTCAATTTCCATCTCAATACCTTGGCGTTGATTTCTTCTGGTTTTGTTACTATACCAATCTCCTCAGTAGAGGAAATGCTGCCGGAGGGAACATTGTTCAGGATCAGTGTCAAACATCTACGATTATTCACCTCTATGCCCTGAGATAGTAGCAAAAAATCTATCATTATTCATTCAATGTTATTTCAATATTGTTCACCGTTTCCTGGACTGAATATAACTCTTAACTTAAAATGATGTATATCCAGAAGTCCTCGACATAAATGACCATTACAAACAGGATTGTTGACGGAAGCACATACTGCCTCGATGTGTTTCTCTCAGCAAACTAGTTTGACAAGGTAACCAGTAAATTTCATTTTATATTTAGTTTTGAAGAACCCTATAAAAAGTTTTTTTTTTTCTTATGAAAAACCTATAATTTCTTAGTAAGATTACATGGATCATACAAGAAAAATATCAAAGATCACCTAGCTTCTCAAATTTGTTCCTACATAAAAAATTGGGAAATTTTTTAAAAAAGACCGATTTTGCTAATTATTTAGCAAAATAGATCTCTTTTTGGCCAACAAGTTGAAAAGAGGTCGATTTAAAAAAAAAAGGCTGCTAAAAACATACGGGACTAGTAGTCCCGTATGTTTTTAGTGCACTAATCAGGGATTAGTGCTCACAGAAAACATACGGAACTACTAGTCCCGTATGTTTTCAGCATTCTGTTTTTTAAAATCAACCTCTATTTTGCTAAGTAATTAGAAAAATGGTCTATTTTGCTAATTATTTAGAAAAATTGGTCTTTTTTTAAAAATTCCCCTAAAAAATTCTCACAGGTATTATGTCCAAAGTAAATGAGATAAGAGTAAACTAACAGTTAAGAAATAAGGTAAACTAGTCTTTGCATCCAATAAAAATGTTATTTTAAATCAACATATTTTAAAAAAACAATCAAGTATGTCCAAGGTAGATCAGATAAAAGTAAACAAACAATCAAGAAATCAGGTAGATTCTGCTTTCCTCCAATTAAAATATACTCATGATTCAACACTATTATAAAAAAAAAAAACTTATCCAGAGAACTGGAAAATGCATCTTGCAGGAACGCATACTTCCTGCGAAAGAAAGTGCTTCTCTAAACAAATCATACTATCCTTGTTCTTCAGAGTTTCGTCATAAGAGGAAAAATAATGGTGTTCCTTATCTTCTCTATCAAACCAGACCAATTATATAGCTTCTCTATCTGACAACAGGCCTACCAGTTACACAGCAGGCAATTTCATAGTCATGATTACTCAAAGCCCATACATTATCATGAACTCTTGAAGGGTAAAGTAAAAACATGACTAAGGAACCAATTAACATGATCACAATTAGTCTAATCCACACTGAACCTTTAACAAGTTGCATATCAAGCATGATAGTGTCTATTGTTTTGTACAAGATCTTTAACAAGTTGCATATCAAGCATGATTATGTCTATTATTTTGTACACAATCTTTAACAAGTTACATGTCAAGCATGATAGTGTCTATTAGTTATAGCTTTGTCGCAGAATACAGTTTTTACTTGATAATGTGAATATCCATCCATCCATTCCATGTGCATCCCAACACAAGGATAAAAAAGCAGAAGAAAAATTAATCTTACCTACTGCCCAAGACAAATTTTCAACCAATCAACTAAATAGACGACTAAATTAAAGCAATGTTATACCTCTATATGAGGAAACTTAAAAAATAATAAAGTAAAACTAAAAAAAGGTCATATCAATTATAAATGAAATGGCGTAAAGTAGTTATTCTATACATGTTTTTGCGGTAAATGATGGCAGAAATACTTGTAAGAATCCAAGCAGGTCTTTCGCCAATAAACAAACATATCACGTCAACTACACTTAAACCAACCATTTCTAAGTTGTTAATGCATTGGGTGAGAAGAGTTTCAAATTTATGATCTTTGTTTTCACTTGTAACTTAAGTGTCACAACCAAATTCAACATAAGAGTGTGGGTTTTAAGTTTTAAACCCAGGATTGCAAATATTTAAGCTGACAACTATTTAAGTGTAACCAGTCTGATGCATCGTACTAGAACATTTCTTTTAGGTGCTAATAATGCATATGTAGAAGAAGAATCTAACTTATATGACATTTTGTTTTTAAGACTACTTGAATGTCAAAGATCAAATTTAAAATGAAAGACGGAAAGTTTAAGGCACCATGTCATTCTCGGATGAAAGGAATCAAGGATTAAGCTCAAATGCTATTTGAGCTAGCCTCACTCTATTGAGTGTGATCTTTGTGCCTTTGTGTATGTAATACATCCGTAGAAAACAACCAATTATATGATTTTATTTTTATACTACTTTAGTGTCATGGGTTTAATTTAAGAGGGTGAATATAAATTTTAAAGGTCCATCATCATCATGTACTTTCCAAACCAGAGGATAAAGCTCAAATCCAATTTAACTGCTTCTTACTCTCTGGGGTTTAATTTAAGAGGGCGAATATAAATTTTAAAGGTCCATCATCATCATGTACTTTTCAAACCAGAGGATAAAGCTCAAATCCAATTTAACTGCTGCTTACTCTCTGAATATGCGTATAACAGGAAAATGATCCTCCCAAATCGGCAGTCGGAGCAATCAAAATAGCAGAGGCTATGGCTTAAATCCGCCTCAAGCATCTATTTCCATAGAAGGGCAGAAAAGAAGATAAAGGCAAAGGTGAAAAGAATCAATCCCACATTTGATAAGAGAAAAGGCTGATGCATCGTAAAATACATTTAAACCAAGAGGAAAATAGGAGTTTAACCTTAGATATTCCGGTTTCAAACCTTTCAAGCAAATATCAATCGAAGTGAGTCACTGTCATACAATGGTATCGGAGCCCACAATACGAATTCATGGGCTAATTTCAAGCTTAGAGTGTGCAGTTGGCACTCGCAAAATTGGGCATGCTCATATTGTATTATGATAGTCCATCCTGAAGACCCGTATTCATATGTACACCCAATGTGAAAATTTTTGAGGTTATGGTAACGATATGCATACTTCAATTCCCAAACAAACATGATAACAATATAGAATAAGAAATTTAGAGAGTTCAAGTCAGAAACTTGAGTAGTAAATTACTTCAGAAAATCAACAATAGCAAAGGAGAAGCAAGAATTACTTACAATTTCAACAATATTCTCTATTTGGCATCGTGAATCAAGAGTGTAATATGGAGGACGACTATCATCTGCTAGAGAACTGAAACATAAAAGGTTCTCTATGCAAACCAGTAAACATCCTTCAACCACGAAGACGGATCGCAAAGCCCATGATTCCCCTGTACAATCATGAAAATAATCCGTAAAATGCCTAGAGATTAAAAAAAACATATCTATATATAGGGAAATTTTCAAAAAGAGACGTCGATAATGAGAACTTTTGTGAGCACTCTATAATGTATCAAGTGGTTTAAAACGTTCATATTGGAAGTTACCTTCAAAAGACTTGTTATTCTAGCCATCGAAAAAATATATCATATTGATTAACAATGATGCTTGTTACTCAAGCATTATATATATATATATATACTATATATATATAATAATATATATATCACTATAATATAAACAATTAAATGTTTAAAATTCCAGAATTTTTATTCTTAGACTTTCTGATGTGTAGACCAAGGCAATCAGTTCCAATTCATCCGAAAGATGGCTCCTTTATGGAGTTCTGACAATGCTAATTACGGACGTAGTTTATGAGTGTGTGTGTGTCCCCCTCCCTCCCCTCCCCCCCCTCCTTCTCTGTGTGGGCACGCACACGGTGTGTGATAAAAGCTCCAAAGGATATATGTGGTGGGGTTTACCTTGCAAGTTACATGGGTTGGTTCACTAGCGGGCTAAAAGATAAAAACTCAAATCAAATCCATGGGGAAGAGGAAATGCAATGGACCTACAAGAGACTTCAGCATTTCACGACCTAGTTTGTTCAATCAACAATCTTCGTCAATGCGTAAGAGGATTGAAGATAAAGTGTTGCCTTTTCTGGGCTAAAAATCATTTTCTTAACTAAGCCAGTCCAAGCTCAAAATGAACATACCGAACAAAATAAAAAAAAAAATTCTGTTTGGTTCTAAGTTTAGTCTGTATGGTTCAGTTCTGCAAAAATGGTCAACAAATGCTACCAATGTTTGGTTTCTAAATCTAGGGCTGTTTGGTTCAGTTTGGAGATAATGATCACCTAATGCCACTCCCTATGTGCTACAGATTGGAAATAGTAAAAATTATTTCTAAAGAAAGAAGAGTAAACTACAGATACTTTCTACTTTAACCTTATATACCTTTTACTTATATGCAGTAACTCACTTTTCCAACAGATTTTACTTTACACCTAGTATACCATCAAAAATTTCAAGCAAAAGAAGGAAAACTATACAGTATTACAGTTCCTATGCACTAATATTAATGGGTTGTTCATCCAGATGTAGATTGTCTGAAGTTACGAATAAAGCAATCTAGAACCAACTGGGGGTAAAATGTTATTCTCTAAATTTTCTTGACATCAGCAACAAATGGCCTTCCTGAGAGAGACTGCATTAACAAGCATTAATATCAACCAGGGCACTATTTTTCTCAATGTAAAATAATGAAGTTGACTAATCCACTCATAGATGATGTGATGATTATTCTTTTGCAACTATGCAAGTGTTATTTGACTTGTAGGATATCCAGTTCTTGGTTTGTTGGAAATTTTGTTGTTTTTAGGTTATGCTTGGGAGTTTCAATAACTTATTATGAACAGATGTAACTGACATCCTTATTTTGAAGATTTAAAAGGCTTCTGATATGCGTGCAGCCGGCCACAACCCTTCTTACATTATCGTAGTAGAGATTGCTGAGAAATAGCCTTCTATTTTAGCCCTAGAGCACAGCAAGAGTCGGAAACGAAGCGGCAAGCGAAATGAGGTGAAGACGG
>NC_033796.1:35695939-35697985 GCF_001876935.1 Asparagus officinalis | reverse complement strand
CCAGCCATGAAGCCCTGCCAGTTGATTTGACTGATCAAACCGGTCAGCTTGACTTTGTGATGTTTTCAGTTTTTGTTATTTTGGAATTCTATTCAGGTTAGGACTCCCCATTGGATTAGGTATCCGGTTTTAGGACCTATAAAAGAGGTCTTTCTGGGCTACGATTAGATGATCTAAGCTAAGAGGAGTTGCATATTGTAAGAGAGAGGTAGAGGGAACTAAGAAAAGAAATCTAGAGCCGGTTTTGAGAGATCTTTTGGTGAGATTAAGAGAGGGTTTCTTGCGGAGCCTTTAGAGATCACAAGAAAGATCATATTCTTTGTAAGCTCTGCTATCAAGAAAACTCAAATCTCTCCCTGTGAACGTAGGTGATTGCTTAACCACATAAATCTCATGTTTTTGTGCGATTGTTCTATTTTCTACGGTATATTACTTTTTCTCTTTAGTTTGAACAGAGGTTTTTGGTGCTTCCACATCGTCTGATGATCGATTGGCCTACAAAGAAGGAGATCTAATCGGGCATTCAGTGATGCTTCCATATTGAACACCAGTTGGTGGCCAACGATCAGTGTCGGATTGCCGGTGGACGAGATAAGCTACTACAACCGACTAGGGGTCTGTGATTAGACTAGTTCTTTTATAAGCACTCAATATCACACAATGCAACACGATAAAAAGATATGTATTTCCGGTTTAACTCGTAGAAAATATCACCACTGCTAAAGTTTGGAGGCATTCTAAGATATTTAGATGGATAGAGCAAAAAGATACATAAACAATGTTGAAATTCCAAAAAAAAATTAGAAAGCATATCGCTGCAGCTGACCAAAGCTTACCATCTTGATTATCATGCCAAAACAGTAGCATTGAGTAGAAACTTATGCCCATCTTCATGCTTCGACAAATATGTTTCTCCAGTAAGCTGACCTGAACCTGCTCCCAACTGCCATTTAAATTTCCAAGCCACCCGATCACAGAAATAGAAAAGAACAAACTACAAAGATAAACGTGCCAGTCACTGACTGACACCAAAAGTGGGTAGTTGGTGTTACTACAATTAATCAATGATGAAACAAACTGGATCACCTTTGTAGACAACATCCTGTACTTAATGTTGTTGCATCACCAACTCCTAACAAGCAAAGTAAATCTTTAGATTTCTTGGTGTTTCTTGGCAAGAACACATAAGTGGCATTCCCCTCCATATGTACCCTGTTTTCAAGATGGCAAGGTTAAATTATCAACTACTGCTCGATGTGAAAAACTCTTTAACAAATATGTACATACCAACCTCACAGCCTGTAGTCCCAGTCCCACCACAACTTCTCTTAATTCTTCCAGCCTATGAAATCCCAGAACTCGGTTGATGACTTCTGCAAATCATGAAACCAAATTACACTGCTAAAGACTATACAACAGAATTAACAAAAATTCATGTGCAGCGTACAGTGGCAAACTAAATAATCCAAGAAAAACGTTTTAACAGAAAATGATCTTGTAAAGAAGGTAACCTTGCCCTTCAGCTAGAACGTCAATTTGTAGCAGATATAGCTTGTCATTACAACTCCTCAGTAAAGCAACTTCACTGCACAGAAAAGATATAAAAACAACATGGTGTGAAACTTTCATAAAAACCATATTGTTAAGCATCTTTTTTTTTCAAATTGTACCATTAAAAAAACAACATGCCAGCTAAGATCGTGATTCAGAAAGTAATCATCAAATAGTAAAAGCAATTTATTTTGTTGATTATATTACAACAGCTTCAGTTACATAGGGGCCAGAAGTTACCCTATCAATTTTACCACAAAAAAAATTATCCGAGAATACTATATTAACAGCCCAAACTTTTCTTTGTTTTTCCACTGAAGAAAAAAGGACAACTGAAGAGTAACACTGTAGGTCCATACTGTTTCAAAGCATACATATGTGTGTGTGTGTGTGTGTATATATATATATATATATATATATATATATATATATATATATATATATATATATATATATATATATATATATATATATATATATATATATATATATATA
>NC_033796.1:35685709-35695848 GCF_001876935.1 Asparagus officinalis | reverse complement strand
TACAACCACACACACACATTGTATACATATGTATACGTATTATGTATATGTATGTATGTATGTATACATATGTATATGTATGTATACAGACATGCATACTTATACATACTTATACATATATGTACATATGTGTGTGTGTGTATGTAATATGTATAAGTATGTATGTATATAATACATATACATACATACATACATATACATATGATATGTATATGTTGTATATATATATAATATATATTATTTATATATATTATATATATATATATATATTATATATATAGAGAGAGAGAGAGAGAGAGAGGATATTAATGGGTATCCTTGTCATAAGGAGGGATTTCCTCCTATGACGCTCTAAAATCACATGATTTAGCCTGACATTGTGGATGATCCGCTCCGTTGAATTGATCTACATATTCTAAAACCCCAACACACCAAGTTTTGGGTGAACACCGTCGTCGTTTGACCCTTCATCCACTCGTTTATCAATTTTATAACGGTGGTTGAATGAATAAACTTTTAACATGGCTCGATGAGGGTCAAACGACGACGGATTACACCCAAACTTGTATGTTGGGGTTTAGAATATGTAGATCAAGTTTCAACGGAGCGGATCATCCACAATGTCGCTCAATCATGTGATTTAGAAGCGTCAAGAGGAGGAAATCCCTCTATGACAAGGATACCATAATCTCATATATATATATATATATATATATATAATATATATATATATATATATATATATATATATATATATATTATATATATCTTATGTCAATTAAGTGGACCATTCACCAAACTTTTCTATCTATGGATGATACCTAGGGATCCATACAAATATGAGGAGACTTAATATATATATATATATATATATATAGTGTCAGATGAAACATTTGTATGCTTTGAAAAGATCGGAGGTGCTTAAAAAGCTTTATCGCAAGCACTCTTAATCATGCCTCGATACATTTTGAAGGTAATCGCCTTAAGTGCAAAAGAGAAGTGAATCCTCCTAGACACCTCATTAATTGAAGCAAAGCAAAGGTGTGCTTTGTGGCCCATGCAGCGCTTCTCTTTTGAAGCATGGTTCAAGGGAGAATAGATGTTTAAAGAAAATTTAATGACTAATATATTATATATATATATATGAGAGAGAGAGAGAGAGAGAGAGAATATAGCAGAACCTTGGTACCAAGTTCTTTCATTGAACTTCGCAGTGAGGTGACCAAATCTTACCCCTACATCATGCCTCGCGAGATGAGCCTCTTTTTTTTAAATAGGTGAATAGTGATTGAGGAGCTCTCTCTCGATGCATGATGTAGGGCGGATTTGGCCACCTCACTACCAAGTCAATGGAAGAAACTTTTGGTAGCCAAGGTCTTCATATTTCTCATATATATGATATATATATATTATAATATATATGATAGTATATATATATTATATATATATATATATATATATATACCCCTCGTCATTTTCTTTTTCCTCGGTTTCAAGGATTTGCCCTGCTTCTTTTTATTGAATTTAAGAAAGCAAAACCAGGCATCATATACGTATCATGTCCTATGTCTGCCAGCTTTTGGGCTATGGATTCAAATTGGTTTCCAACAATCATCAAATTTTGGTTGATTCTTATTACTTTTTTAATTTAATTTTATATTGACCCCTAGGAGTTGCTCTCTACTCTTCTTTTTCAGTTGTGTTTATTTCCTATTTCATGTCTCGTTATCCTATTGAATCAATATAACTCTCAGTTTTTTTTTCCTTTTTTTTCTTTTTTAATAATATCTATAACTTTGCATCATATGGTTGTGTGCACATGTGTCTATAGATCAGATGATGTTTCAAAAGTAAATTAGTTTACTGTAACTTATGTCTATACTTAGCCTATTTTCCTCTTATTTATTTTCCAATGCTGCTTGAATAATTCAAATTGACGTACCAAAAATAAGGCTGTTAAAAGGTTAAGGTTGGGTAATCAACCCATTTAACAGAAGTCCTCTCACAAATACCTAGCAAATGGTGGGTGCATCATCATACCTATTTATGCAAATGAAGCAAAGCAAGAAGCTTGGCAGAAAAGTTCTGAATGATGAATATCCAAAAAGGGCATTCCTCATACTTAGGGCTTAGGGCTACTTTTCTGGTAGGATCCATGGCAATTCAGCCCAATAGTTTTGGAGTTAAAGACTGATATCAGTCAGGTTCATATTCACTGTTGCTAGTTGGTAAAAGGCAACTTGATACATCTCTAAGCTACAAATTAACTTCAAAATGAAAGCTAATACAAACTGATGAGATCGTAGTGCTTTGTTCTGGCTTCTGATAAAAATATGTAGATGTCTAGGCGAAGCTAGTAGCATAGGCCAAAGCTGGATAACCAATAAGTCTCTCCCATAGTTTTATCCGCTTGACTGAGAGACATAAAAGAACACAAATCCATACATCATGATGCACATTCAGAGGCTTTGGCACATGTATGATCATTGTTGTAACAAAACTTAGGAGAATTAAAAAATATAATGCCTTAAATCAACAAAGCTTTCAAGAAGGAAGCAACATATGTCACCTTTCATGGAAGGCCGATTCAAGTTGATAAATACATCCACAGCGAACGACTTGTTGACAAGTTTCAGAAACACCAGAATCAGTAAGCTCAAAGTGAAAATAGTTTTTTATGAATTGATCCTGTTTGGGATCAAAAGATATGGTCTTGGAAGATGAACCACTTATTTCATTGCTATGTAAAAGAACTGTATTAGTTCCTTCTCGTGATTCATTGATGTAATTCTCATTGCAACTTGGTCGCTCTTCTTTGTCTCTCATCTCACCTTCCCTAACTTCTAAAAGTCCATTACCTCTTTGGACTTCAGGTTCACCATCACATAGCCTGGAATTTCCTGTTAGAGAGACAATTCTTCTCTTATGCTTATGTTCATCTTTCGGTTTCTCCAGCCCATGGTCATATTGACCAGAATTAACATCAGGTAAGCAACCACTTGAATCCTCAGAATACCCGTCTCTAGAAAACTGATTATCATGGTTTGGCAATACACATCCTTTTTCATATCTTCCTTCACCATTATTACACTCTGGGGGCACTCCAGTTGACATGTCAGTTATATTCAGATCCGTGGATTCTTGAGGAAGAGGATGATCAACTTCAGCAAATGACACACTGGATTGGCAGGAATCATCTTCATTACAACTAGTATCACTGTCTGATGATGCCAGAGATTGTGATTCAGCTGATAATTGCAGAAATTCTTCCTCCAAATAAAGGCGTCGCTGTAGAATGTCCTCCTGATAGTGTGGAGGTGAAACAGGGTATGCTGAAGATGGGCGTGAACCCATGATCTCATCAATTCCAGTCAATGGTGCTGAAACTTGGTCTCCTCTTTCATCTGCCAAAGCACTTGAATGAAGGGAAGCCTTAACCTCCAGATGAGAAAGATTATGTGGTTTCCGAGAAAGAACCTCCACCTGATCCTGTTCTATACTTACTTCTCCAGTTCCCAAAGAAGTTTCTGCAACATCATTACCATTAACCACTAGATGTTCCAGACTATCTTTGCCATTAGAAACAAGATGTCCATTGCCATGATAAGCAGATTGTTGCAAGATATTTGAGCTACTATAACCTTCTGAAAATTGTTGGCAGACCGGTACATGCACTGATATTTCACCAGGAAGCTTCTCAACTAGGCTTTGATTTATAGATTTTCCCCTGCAAGGGTCCACGTTAAGACTAGTGAATTGGTTTCTGCCAACTGCACAATCAGGTGACTGATCCATCCATTCCTTAAACTCTCGCAACCAAAGAACAGATTGCTCTTTCTTCATGTATTCCACCTTATTCATTAAACTGGCTATTTCTGATTCACCATCAGAAATAGCATTCTCATCTTTCATCTGGTTGTCACTATCGCATGAGACTGACTCTTGTTCTGCAACTTCTGAACAAAGATATCTGCCCTGATCCTCGTCTTCGATATTGGCAAGACGATAATAGTTTTTCTGCAATCAAGAGCATCCTTTTTAGAAGCCTGACTGAATTTAAGATATTATGATTTATGACTGATGTGTCATCACCAGTTCCTAAGAAATGGCAGAAATGTACCACCAATTTGAAATCTAACACAACAAATAGCAAGTGCAAGACAAACACTATGTACAGTATGAATTCATCTAAAAATTACCTACCCTTTTTGTATTCAAACAGCCCTCATCCTCAGCTTCATCTTTGGCCGGAAAATAAAACCCATATCCTGCAGGTAGTTTCTGTCTACTAGCTAAAATGATATGCCTCTCCCAATACTCTCTTGTGCTGATACCATGCTCATCCAAAATCAACTGAAAATGCAATAAAGCAGAAATAATCACATTCTCGAGATCAAGTTAACCCTATGATATCCACTTCAATAAAGCAGAAGTAATTACATTCTAGAATATCAAATCAACCATATGATCCACACTTCTACTGTTAACTCTATTTGTAAAGAAAAGGTAAACACAACAGTCCAATGACATTATGCATTATCAAATAATCTAGCTTCTAGAAGACAAGCTAGCAGAATTAAATTAATATCCCAACTGTTATAGCATACTTTCTCGGGATGTAAGAAGAAGCTGAAAACATGGGAGCGGTACCACCGTGCACAACAAAGAGGATTTCCTTCCAACCATAAATTCTGGAGACATGGAAGGCTTGAGAGAATCTCTAACTCTGCGATACTGGAAATAATATTATAAGAAAGGTCAAGCCCTTCAAGTGATTTTAAATTTTCAATCCCCCGTAATGTTGTCAAGGCATTGTTCTTCAAAACAAGTTTGACTATCCGACATGAAACCTGCAAGTGCAACAGACCCATAAGCATACTATTAAATAGCTAAAGGTAATGTAGGAACAAGCAAGATTATTCATAGTTATAATTATGTATCTTATAGTTGGGAATCATTGATAACTCTTAAAAGAATATTTTTTTCAACATTTACATATCATTTTCCAATAACATATACCCAAACGTTCTTCATTCAGGAAGTCAAAATAAAAACACAGTTATGGTGCCTGCGTAATGCTATTACCGTGAGCTGCTAGAAAGACCAAAATCAAAAACTGGACAGTAAGCACACTTCATTTGTATAAAGATCAAAGTGAAAACGCTCAATGAATTTGCTGTCTTGCCCAAGTACGTGTTTGTTAAGATCTCGCTTTCATTTTTCATATTTGCAATTTCTGTAAATGTCTACACGGTACAGTCTTGAGGAAAAACGGGTTCTAAGAGTCTGCTTGTGATTGCAAGTGGCCTGGGGCTTCTCATCTTTGGGGCAAAGCACCCTCAAAACACAGCCCTGCTTCCTAATCAGGCCTATGCGGGCTATGCACTTGCATAGGCTCAATTAAGCAATAAATACTTCTTTTGGACAAAAACCCAAAACCTGAAATTTGTGTATAAAGTCCTGGATCCTAAGTCTATGCCAAAATTCTCGGTTCTCATTCATTGCCCTAACATCTCTCAGTCTCTCACTTCTCCCTCTAAACCTGTCATATCTTGCCTATCGATGGTGATAGTAATTGTTAAGGAGTCAACATCATGACAGGGGCAGGGAGCCACATGATCTAATTAATTCTCGATTGGTACAACTGTTTCTTTCTTTTCCTTTTTGTTTTTTGGTTCCATGGTCTGTTGAGTGGTTGTGGTTTTCCTTTTTGCATTTGTCAAGGTAAATCAACTTTAAGCTGCATTGTGCTAGATTAAAAAGAAAAGCAACTTGTCATTTAAGAAAGAAGCATATAACAATATTGAGTATCACTTTTCCATTATGTCATGAGAGACACCAGAAGCTTCTTATATTCAAACAGAAATATGTGCAGACATAGAATAACATGTGAACAGTAATACAATTAAAATTAACTAAGAGAGAACAGAACCACTATCTTACCTCACCCAATGATGCTATTGAGCGCAAGTGATTGAATCCAAGATCCAAGTGCTGCAGTTTTGTACATTTCCGAAGATTGCTCACTTTAGCAAATTGGTTACGACTCAGATCTAGAGTTTCAACAGAAGGAAGCAATTGCAAGGATTCATCCATTAGAACCAAACCATTGCATGCACATGAAACAAATGATAACCTATTCCACACTGGAGAGTCCTTTATATCAACAATTCTGCTGGCAAATACATGCCTGAGTGCATCCTGAGATTGAGCACCAAAATGTAGTGATTAGGGAACCTTATTGATAATAGAAGTTACTGGGTAGATTCATCAAACTCTACAGATAGCTAGTAGATGGAAAGACGGAATTTACAAGTATCAATCAGAATGCCAGAAAGGCAAAATAAACCCTAGCCAATGAATACTGAGTTTGAGCGTCGAAATTATAGCATTTGGACACATCTAGAACCATAGTTAATTTGTACTTCATTGTGAACCTAACAAGTAGCTAAAATTTGAATATTCAGCAAATATACAAGGTATCACAATATAGACCTTTCAATTCCAAACTCCAAAAAGAAAACGAATTAAGACGTTCTTTGTTCATCTCAATTTATGGAGCATATAATCAGAACATAGATACTTATAACAAAATATCAAAAATTAGCAACTTTACAGTGTGCTATAGTTATAGAGATAAAATATACAACTTAACAAAATCTTTCTAGACTTTCATAACAGCAAGCATAAAGACCTAGCAGATCCATTAGAGTGGAGGCAATTCCACCTCTTCGATAAAATGAAAGATCAATAAAAACTAATGCATACTAAGAAAAACAAGAAAATCGATCTCTTACAGTGGAATTATGACAAATGAGCTTCTCCAAGCAACCTCTCAACTCAAGCAAACCCCTCGCAGCGGACGTCGACAAATCACACCCCCTCAACTCCAAAACCTTCAATCTCCCAAACGCCAACAGAGACACCGGCGTCGGATCTCTCGCCGGCGGCGGCAGAACCGAGATCACCTTCAGCGACGTCAACAGCCCCAAGATCCTCCTAAGCTGCTCCAACGCTCGATGATCCCCAAGATCAGAGACGTAAGCTCGAAGGTAATCGACCGGAGCTCCGGCGAGCAAACCCTCGAGCTCCTGCAGCGCCTCGATGCGAGAATGGACGTAGTGGAGGCCGACGGGGTTGAGTTTTAGGGTTAGGGTTCCGTCGAGGAGAGGGCCGGCGTGGCGATCGACGTATTTGACTAGGTATTCGAGGT
The DNA here is from genome assembly GCF_001876935.1 of Asparagus officinalis. Taxonomy (NCBI): domain Eukaryota; kingdom Viridiplantae; phylum Streptophyta; class Magnoliopsida; order Asparagales; family Asparagaceae; genus Asparagus; species Asparagus officinalis. The sequence continues at coordinate 35,688,635 of NC_033796.1, read as the reverse complement.
ACCGATCGCCGGTAACGATCGAAGACATGGCGGAATTTTGAGAAACTGGGGAGGAAATGGACGGTTTTTTATTTATTTTTGGGGAACCGCCATGGGGGATCGAAATTGGGTACGAGGTAACGGATGTTCGGATTTCGGGTCGTCCGGAGAATTGCTGTTGGAGGAGGATTTGGGTGTACGGTGTTCCTGCGGGACATGGGATTTGGGTGTTTTGGAGGAGGACAGATAGGCTTTGGGTTTGTTAGTCTGCCCGGCCTCGTTTTGTATTGGGCCAGCTAAGAAGAGTGGGATCAGATGGGTTTTGTTTTGGCTTGAAGTACATTATTGCCAGAGGATATTTGAGTAGAGCTTTGCTACAGGGACCCAAAATATAGGACCAATAGGAGGGACAAGTGAGGTGTCCCCCTCCTATTGGATAATGAGTTAACTATCATTAATGATGGCCAACTCATTATCCAATAGGAGGGGGATACCTCACTTGTCCCCCCTATTGGTCTCATATTTTGGGTCTTTAAAGAATTTTTCATTTGAGTAACGTATGTGAAATCAAATTATGGGCACACAGTCTTTTTTTTATATTATTGGACTATAAGTCTTATTATCTTATTCATCTTTTTTTTTTAATAAATTCGAAGCTGAATAGTTTCACTCATAAATTTTAGGGCACTAGGTGGGATGACGTGTTTTGCACGTGGTCAAATAATTTGAGTATTTCTTTTGGGTCTCTATTTTTACTAAGTCATTCGTAAAACAATTCATGATTACCATATGATATATTGCACTAAATAAGAATAAATTTTTCAAATCTCTACTTAATGATAATAATAGTTTGTCGATTGGTATCAAGCTCGCTATTGAATTGAACGTAGTTATGTCATTCCAAATGTTAGAACTTTGATCTAACAAACATATTAAAGATTCCGACTTGTAAAAGTTTGAACATGTTATGTCATATAGCAAATGCATGACGTGATGGAAAGTTCATATTAAATCCATACTCAACAAAATTCACATAAGACCAACAAAGGAGATTGGTTAATTACAATATATACAAAGGAGATTGGTTAATTACAATATATAAAACATTAATTTCGAACAATAAAAACTATATCAAAAACGTTACTAATTACTAATACAAAAAACTAATATGATTTTCAATATGAGTAAAATATTTACAAAAATGGAGTTCCCACCAAACGTGTACATCATAATTTTTATAGTAAATACAATAACATTATTCAGGAAAACTGACATTCTCCCTTAAAAAATAAGGTATCAAATCTCTGACTTCTCTTTTTATATTTTGAGAAATACTATTTCCTTATAGCAAAACTCTTGTTAGTCAAATACACAATATCGCTAAAGGCGAAAGAAAATACATACACAGTTTACGCAATGAGAGCAATTCTAGAAAAAGCTATGATCTCAAAGGCATTATGTGAACATATAACCCACCCAAAAATGCCACCCCTTGGAATATTGTAGTACTTGTCACCATTTGCTGCAAAGATAATGAAGTTTAGAGAAGTTTTACTCATAATTCCTCACATGTCAAGTGAACATATAACCACCCAGAAAGACCTTTGGCAAACTTGCAACATTTGTCACCATTTGCACAAAGGGATAGTGAAGTTCAGAGGAGTCTTGTTCAAAATTCTTCAAATGTCCAACATTAATGATGTGTTTGGATTTAAGAAATTGATTTCAACTTTTAAAATTCAATTCTAGAATTTAATAAATTCAAAATTCATTCTAATACTACTGTTTGGGAATGTTAAAATTTCAATTTTAGAATTTACAACTCAAAACTTAATGTTTTAATATTTTTGGATTTTAAGGGGATTATCTGTAGATTTTTATCTATCAAAGAGCTTGTTTATAATTTTTCATTTTTGAAGAGTTGTTCATAATTTCTGACTTTTTCAGTTTTTTTTTTAGTTTTTTTCTAATAATTAATTTTTTTTCATAGGGGTTTTTCATAATTTTTAAACTTTGCGATAGCCTTTGTAATTTCAAATTGTCAAGGGATAATCAAAGATTTCATATTTCAGTGTGTGTTTTATAATTTTTGGATTATTCAAGGTATTTTTTTAATTTTTAATGCTTTTTTATGTAATTTGTAATTTTTGAATTTTTAGTGGCTTTTTTGTTGTTTCAGATTTATCAGAGGGTTGATCAAAATATTTTAGATTTTTAGGGTATTTTTTAAATTTTAGGATTTTTGTGGTGTTTTGTAATTTCAAATTTTCTGAGGAATATTTTTAATTCTTTTAATTTTAGGATATTGTTTTTAATTACATAATATTTAGGGGACTTTGTAAAAAATTTCTAATTTAGATGTTTTCTGTAATTTTTTAATTTATTCAGGTGTTTTCATAAACTAGAAATTTTTTTAGGCTTGTTTGTAAATTTAAACTTTTAGAGTGTCCTATTTTATTATCGATTGCTTCTTGGACTATTAAAAGTTTCTGCTATTTAAGGCGTTTTTTGTAATTTTAAGAATTTTTCAACAAGTTTTACTCATTATTATGTTTTAGGGGCTATTTGTAGTTTTTTATTTTCAGTGTACTACCTATAATGTCAGGTTGACTAGGGGGCTATTAAAATTTTAATATTTTTTCAAGCTTTTTTTATTTTTTAGAATTTTCTATCACAACGTTGTTAGTATTTATTTGATTTTAAGGTTGTGCCTGTAATTTTATATTATTTGGTTATTTTAAAATTTTAGATTTATAGTGCATTTTTGTGATTTTTGTATTTTTAAGGTACTTTCTATAAATGTTAGATTTTTAGTTGCCTGTAAGTAATTTTTAGAATTTATAAATAGAAATTTGCAATTTATAATTTGTAATTGTGTAAGGGGTTGTTTGTAATTTTTGAAATTCTCATGGGTTTTTTTTTTTGATGTTTTAGATCTCTTTGTTTG
>NC_033796.1:35665033-35685140 GCF_001876935.1 Asparagus officinalis | reverse complement strand
CTTTATTTATGCTTTCTTTTATATATATATATATATATATATATATATATATATATATATATATATATATATATATATATATATATATATATATATATATATATATATATATATATATATATATATATATATATATATATATATATATATATATATATATATATATATATATATATATATATATATATATATATATATATATATATATATATATATATATGGAGAGGTTCTAATAAAAACCTAGAGAACTAAAAACCAATCCTAACCCTCCAATCTATCTAATCCAATGGCCTACATTTCGATGGCAGAATTGTAAATATAGACAAATTTAATACACATCAGCTGTAAAAAACAATGTGAAAAGGGTAAAATTGGAATAATTCACTACATTAATGGTGGCTGGCAATATTAGAAACTGGAGATAATGATTAAAACCAAAAATACAACACGTCCTTTAATACTCTCTCTTACTATCAACGTGCTACGTCCTTTCACTTCCCTATTTCTCTCTCTAACTCACTTTTACAGCACGTCCTTTAATACATCACGTCCTTTAATACTCTCTGTAACTCACTTTCATCTTCTATCAAGCTTTGATCTTCCATCTTCGCATGAAGAACACAGCAACAATTCATTAAAAATCATCCTAACTATCCAAGCTTTCGCTGGAGTGAATCTGGATTCACTCCATTGAATCTGGATTATATTGAAGCTCGATTCATTGGAGTGAATCCAGATTCACTAAATTGAATCCAGATTCACTGGACTAAAACTAGTTATCAAACAATAGCAAATCTGCAAAAATAAAAAACAAAAAGAATAAGAAACTTATGGTAAAAAACAAGCTATAAAATTTTAAACCATGATAAGATTTCATATTTTACAGCAAAAAGTTACGATTTTATGGTTAAAAAACAAACACCTCACATAACTGAATCTGGATTCACTGCAGTGAATCTAGATTCACTCATGCGTTTATTTCTTCGAAATTACAGCACATGCATTTATTTCTTCAACAATTCATTAAAAACCATCCTAACCATCCAAGCTTTCGCTGGAGTGAATCTGGATTCACTCCAGTGAATCTGGATTCACTCCAGTGAATCTGGATTCACTCCAGTGAATCTGGATTCACTCCAGTGAATCTGGATTCACTCCAGTGAATCTGGATTCACTCCAGTGAATCTGGATTCACTCCAGTGAATCTGGATTCACTCCAGTGAATCTGGATTCACTCCAGTGAATCTGGATTCACTCCAGTGAATCTGGATTCACTCCAGTGAATCTGGATTCACTCCAGTGAATCTGGATTCACTCCAGTGAATCTGGATTCACTCCAGTGAATCTGGATTCACTCCAGTGAATCTGGATTCACTCCAGTGAATCTGGATTCACTCCAGTGAATCTGGATTCACTCCAGTGAATCTGGATTCACTCCAGTGAATCTTAGATTCACTTATGCGTGTCTTCGTTTTTCAACTGGTTTCTTCAAAAAACAAAAAACTTTTCAGACTAAAAGGTGAAATATTTCACCTTTTACAACAAAAAGCTACGATCTTTAAGGTTAAAACTAAAACTTTTAGACGAAAAATCAAACAAATTTCATAAACTTACCATTAAAGCGTCAAAATAATTTAACGACGACAAAGGTTGAAGACAGTGGTTGAAGATGAAGGTTGAAGACGAAGGTTGAAGAAGACCGTGGATAGGGAGATGTTGAAAACAGAGAGAGAGTTGCTGTGATTTTGGAGAGAGAGGACGTGTTGTATTTTTGGTTTTAATTATTATCTCCAGTTTCCAATGTTGTCAGCCACCATTAATGTAATGAATTGTTCCAATTTTACCCTTATGCAGCTGTAATAGTCTTATAATCTCAGCCATTGGATGAATCTAGCCATTGTTTGTAATTTTTGAATTTTTAAAAAAAAGTTGTTTGCATTTTTCAGACTTTTAAAAATGGTTTTTTGTAGTTTTTGGATTGTAAGGGGATTCTTTGCAATGTTTTATTTTAAAGGTTGATTTTTGTAATTTTTAATTTTGTAATAAATAGTTGTAATTATGATGGTGTGTCATTTGATAATATATAAGACAATTATATATAACTTTGTACCCTACTAAAGATATTTTTATTAATTAGTTTAGGATCACAATACAATATAACATATTAAAGATATTTTTATTAATTAGAATCGGATCACAGTGTACTATTTAAAATGGATCAACGATAATATTGACCATGAAAAGATTTATCTGAACTTAAACTTTAAAGGGAGTATGATATGTGTGAAGTGGAGAGAGGAATTAGGGAGAAGCAAAGAACAAAAATTTATTTCTCTAGCTTGATGTTTCATGCCTACAAGATGATGCCTACATACAGGCTTAGCAATTTAATTTTACAAAGATTTCTAAGGTGACAATAACAACTATAAGGATAATATAAAAGATCCTATAGATGAACCAACTCCTAATTAAATATAAAACAAACCATTAAAGATGGAAATAAACTTTTAAAGATAGTCTAATTCAATTTGGATTAACTTTACTTCAAATGAAAAATTAAATTAAAATAAATATTTTTTTGATAGAAGTTTTAAATAAATATTTAGTTGGTTGGATTTTTTACTTAAGTTGACAACGTCAAGGTTATGCCAGAAACTTTAGGGAACAAGTTATACAAATTTCACAAGTTACATATAATATAGTTAATTAATAATGATAATTAATTCAGTTTAATTAAAATTGGAATTTAATATGAAAAATAAGGAAAATATTATCCATGAAAAGTTTTTCCACAACTTTCACTTCTAAAATGAGTAAGTACGATATGATGTTGGGGCAACTTGTTAAAACTGGGTCAGATTCAGGGTCCAAACTTAGCACATTTTGTAGTATTTTGTGTTTAGGAAAGACTTGGTCAACTCCGTTGTAGTTTTTCTTAGCTCATTTTTAGGTCTAAAATCATCGTAGAATCCCTTATCTCGGGTCTCATCCTCGTTAAAGGAAAAACTAGACAAACCTGGATTTATATTGAGTTGCCAAACAGAAACGGAAATTCGTATAGAATAGATTCACTGGGCAGTTTTTGTTCTAGTTTAACATTTTGCTAGTCTAGGCTAGTTAGCTCTCTCTTTCATCAGATCCGGTTCGATTTTACTACATGTACTATTGGAGCTTTTGATTGAAGGTTCTGAATTATTGATGCTTCTTCTATAAATTAATTCATATCAGAACCCATTAAAACTTAATCAAGAGGAAATATATTCTCGAAATAGGTTCAGTTTTCCCCCACATCTTCTTTTTCTCCTCCGTCGCTACTTCATTTAAGTCTACTTCTTCTTCCACGACGCTTAACTTTTTGACCGTTTATAATTTCTGCGTATTTTATGCGACCTTGTATATTCGATGAGATCTAATATTTCTTGACTGTTGATAATAGTGTATTGTAGTGGGTTTTAGTCCCACATTGCTTGGGAGAACAAACCTCACACTCCTCCACTTGTATAAATATATGTGCACACTCAATATTCAATTCAAGGGAAATTTACCCAAGATTCTCTCTCTCTCTCTTACTTTAACATGGTATCAGAGATAGGGCTATTTCCCTTTCAATAAAATTTTTAACGCTTTTGCGTTCTTTTGCCAAATCTTGGCCTTATTGCTTTGCAGCCGTTTAATGTTTTATTTTTTATTTTTATTTTTTTTTAATTATTTGGCGTTCATCTGCCAGATATTTTGGCCTTGTCGTTTTGCGGCCTCTTAACGCGTTTCGCGTTCTCGTTTAACCTTCGGGTTCTATTTTAAACCTTCGGGTTTCATTCTAACCTTCGGGTTCTATTTTAAACCTTCGGGTTTCATTCTAACCTTCGGGTTCTATTTTAACCCTTCGGGTTTCATTCTAACCTTCGGGTTCTATTTTAACGGCATTGTCGTTTCAAGACCGTCTCTCGGTCTCAAATTAACGGCATCGTCGTTTCAAGCCGTCTCTCGGCCTCAAACGAACGACATTAGTAACAGCATCTCGACATCTTAACGTCTCAAGATTGCTGTTATGGCTCCTTCAGAGAAGATTCCCAAACCACCTTTGCCCCTCAATGATCAAAGTGACTGGGCAGGGTGGTCCACCATTGTCACCAATGCCTTGCGTGGCGCTGGTTTGCTTGATCATCTCACCAGTACGGGACCAGTTCCACCGTCCATCAGCACTGTTGCTTCATCCAGTACTATTGCCTCTGGCAGTGGTGATGTCGATCTTCAGACTGCTCGTGCTCTCTATGTCAAGGAGAGTTCAGAGTGGCAATTGCAGGAATTTCGTGTTATGGATTATCTCACTCGCTGTGTTGGCTCTGGTCTCACTGTCGAGATTGGCTCGCTTCCCTCTGCTCAGGCCATGTGGACTCGTCTCACTGAGCGTTTCACTGAGTGCTCGGGTGCACGGGAGGCATATCTTCTGCAACGCATTTCTCTACAACGCAAAGGTAGTTCATCTCTGCAGTCCCATTTTGGACAAATGCAAGCTTTTTGGACAGAGTTACGCTCCATGCTTCCTGGACGTAATTCCACATATGAAGACTGGCTAGCCTGGTACGAACGGCATGAGGTGCATCAATTGTTTCAGTCCCTTCCTGAATATTCAACTATGGCTGATCAACTACTTCACCAGCCTCAATTTCCGACTTTGGCCTCAGTTATGGGAGCTCTCACTGCTTATGAGACCCGGCAGCAGACAGCACGACTCAATTTGTCAACAGACACTCCTACCTCTTCACTCGAGACTGTTTTGTCTGTACCTGTCACTGCTCCTGTTATGAATTATACTTCTCCACAGGCTCCCTCTCCACAGGCTCGATCTAAGCTCTCTTGCAAATATTGTAAGAAGGAAGGACACCGCATTGAGACATGCTTCAAGCTTCATCCTGAGTTACGTTCCTCAGGTACTGGACGTGGTCGGCGACCCCCTCAGTCTCAACCCTCTCGTACACCAGGATTGTTGGCCAATGCTATACCTTCTACTACTTCAGACTCTACTATTCAAGCTATTGAAAGTCTTCGCCGTCAACTTGATGCTTTTCAACATATCACCTCTACATCCGCCGCACAACTCTCTGGTATGCATTTTGCTGGTTCTTCAGCTAATCCTTCAGTCTCTGGTATGAATGATCTCTGGATTTTTGACTCTGGTTGTTCCTTTCATATGACTTGTAATGCCTCACTTTTATCCTCTGTCTTTACTTCATCCTCTCTTCCTCCTATCTACACAGCTGCTGGACAACCATTGTCCATTACTCAGTATGGCTCTATTACCCCACAAAATGATCCATCTGGTCGTCTAACACTTGGTCCCGTCTATGTGGCTCCACAATTGTGCTTGAATTTAATTTCTATTAGCTCTTTATGCATGGCGGGCCTGTTTGTCTCATTTTCTTCTGATACTTGTATTGTGCAGGATCCACAGACGGGCAAGACGGTTGGGGCGGGTCGTAGGAGGCACAAACTGTATTTTCTGGAATATCTTCACCTTCCAGAGTCCATACGTCCACGTTCTCTTGTTGCTTCTCTTTGTTCGTCAAAACCCTCTACCTCGCTTCCTGCCAATTTATGGCATAGACGACTTGGTCATGTGTGTAATAAAAGGCTGGAGAGTCTTATTCAGTCTGGAGTACTTGGTCCTGTATCATCTAGTTCTAGTATTGAGTCATGTGCTGGTTGCAAATTGGCTAAATTCACTGCTTTACCATTTAAAATGAGTACATCTGTATCCACTTCCTTATTTGATTTAGTACATTCTGATATTTGGGGGCCAGCTCCTTTGCCTTCTTCATCTGGCTACTTATATTATGTTAGTTTTATCGACGATTTCTCTCGTTTTACATGGGTTTACCTACTTAAGAATCGCTCTGACGTACTTACTGCTTATCAAGCCTTCACTGCTATGATTTTCACTCAATGGCAATCTCGTATTAAAGTTTTTCGTTCTGATTGTGCCAAAGAGTACCTATCCTCTGCCATGCGCTCTATCATGTCCTCTCATGGGACTATCTTTCAACAGTCATGTCCCTACACTCATGAGCAAAATGGTGTTGCTGAACGCAAACATCGTCATATCCTCGATACTGCCCGATCAATGCTCATTTCTTACTCTGTTCCTCGTCGTTTCTGGGCTGAGGCTATTCTCACCGCGACTCATGCCATTAATATCACTCCATCTAGCTCTCTTTCCGGTGCTACTCCTTATAGTCGTGTTTATACTCATCCTCCCCGTTATGATCTAGTTCGCGTTTTTGGTTGTCGATGTTTTGTTTTTCTGCCATCTCACGAACGTGATAAATTGTCTCCCAGAGCAGTTTCTTGTGTTTATTTAGGAATTAGTTCAGAACATCGAGGTTATCGTTGTTATGATCCCGCAACTCGTCGAGTTCATATATCTCGTCATGTTCAGTTCGAAGAGGATTCTCCATATTATTCTACTTCTGATGACTTTAATTTCCTCCACTCTACCGATCATGCTTCCCCGTCCACTGCATCACCCACTTCTTCACCTCAATTTTCCTTTCGAGATCTCCCTGACATCTCTCCCTCTCCTTCTGTTGACTCTTCCTCACCTGAGTCTTCTCTTACACCATCTAATCCATATCCTGTGGACACAACTCTCACTCCAGAAAATACTGTTGATCTTCATGCACCTGCGCCAGCATCTCCCCCGCCTGAGGTTCCTCTTGCTCTTCGTCGAGGCAAACGCCCACATGTCATGCCTGCCCGGTATGCTTCTGTTACTTCTTATTCACCTATCTTTCATAACTTTCTTGCTGCCATTCATACTATTGTTGAGCCAAAGTCCTTCCAAGAGGCAGTTCAAATTCCAGAGTGGCGACAAGCTATGGCTGAGGAATTTCAAGCATTTCAGCAAACTCATACCTGGGATATTGTTCCCTGTCCTCCTGGGATCTCTCTTGTTGGCAGTAAATGGGTTTATAAGGTCAAGTTTCGTCCTGATGGCACCATTGAACGTCGAAAAGCTCGTTTAGTGGCTAGAGGTTTTACTCAGCAACAAGGTATTGATTATGAGGAGACCTTTGCTCCTGTTGCTCAGATGCCCACTGTGCGTACTCTCCTTGCGGTCGCTGCTGCTCATCGTTGGCCCTTATACCAGATGGATGTCAAAAATGCTTTTCTTCATGGCTCTTTATCAGAGACCGTATATATGCAACCGCCTCCAGGGTCAAATATTCCTCCGGGACATGTATGTCTCCTTCGTCGTGCTGTTTATGGTCTCAAACAGGCACCCCGCGCTTGGTTTGAGTGTTTTCGCGATGTTGTGCTCAAAGCGGGCTTTATAGAAAGTCATCAAGATGCTTCTCTGTTTGTTCGCACTACATCGCGTGGCAGGGTTTTATTACTCATCTATGTAGATGATATGATCATTACAGGTGATGATATGACAGGTATACAATACGCAAAATCTCAGTTGCAACAACAGTTCCACATGAAGGATCTTGGATCTCTTCGGTATTTCCTTGGTCTAGAAATTTCTCAAGGCCCGCGGGGTGTATTACTGTCTCAACAGAAGTATCTCTCAGATATTCTAAATCAAGCTGAGTTAACTGATAATACAACTGTCGATACTCCACTCCAGCAGAATGTCAAACTTTGCTCTACTGACGGTGAGCCTCTATCTGATCCTACCCGATATCGACATCTTGTTGGTCAGTTGGTCTATTTGTGCATCTCTCGACCAGATATCTCTCATGCTGTTGGTATTGTCAGTCAATTTGTTAGTGCCCCACGTTCTGTACACTATGCTGTCTTATTACGGATTCTTCGGTACCTCCGGGGTACTAGCACTCGCTCACTTTTGTTTCCTGCTACATCTAAGTTAGAGCTTTGTGCATATTCTGATGCTGATTGGGCTGGTGATCCAACTACCAGAAAGTCTACCACAGGTTATTGTATATTTCTTGGTGATTCCCTTATTTCCTGGCGAAGTAAGAAACAAGATGTTATTGCTCTTTCCAGTACTGAGGCAGAGTATCGTGCAATGTCCACAACAGCTAAAGAGATTATTCATCTTCGTCGCCTTCTCAGTGATTTCGGTATTTCTGTTACGACTCCTACTCCTCTCTACTGTGATAATAAGAGTGCCATCCAGATTGCTAATAATCCAGTATTTCATGAAAGGACCAAACATATTGAGATCGACGCTCATTTTGTCCGTCACCAAGTTATCAAGGACAAGACAATTCTACTTCCTCATGTTTCATCCGCTGACGAGCTTGCAGATTTCTTCACAAAGGCCTTACCTGTTCATCGGTTCCAGTTTCTTGTACGCAAACTCACTTTGTTTGATCCAACATGAGTTTGAAGGGGGCTGTTGATAATAGTGTATTGTAGTGGGTTTTAGTCCCACATTGCTTGGGAGAACAAACCTCACACTCCTCTACTTGTATAAATATATGTGCACACTCAATATTCAATTCAAGGGAAATTTACCCAAGATTCTCTCTCTCTCTCTCTTACTTTAACATTGACTTTGTTTGAGCTCATGTCCTATACTAAGTTTGAATAAATTAATGTAAGGGAACCGGATTCTTTAGGGGACATAACATGGAAATTTCAAACACCACACGACAACACTAATAAACAACATATAAGTAAGGCCAACATTATGAGAGAATTGCGTATAAAATAATTAGATGATAAGCTATCTCAAGGAATAAGGAATTGGAGGTACACGCAAAGAAAATTATTCCGTAAGTAGACCTTGACCTGGCTTAGGAATCACTTGTCTCTGAAATATAATAATATGGCATGGAAATATGAATATATAAGATTTTAAATAAGTTATATAGATTATTGGTGGACGCAGCAAACAGATAATGTATAATATTGTTTCTAACATAAAAATTTAAAATGCATCATAAATTATTAGTGAATTTGTAGATAGATAAAAGTAGCATACAAAACCAATCTAAAGTACAATCAAATCCAATTCAAATGAGAGATGGGAATGAGGTGATAGTTCATTTTAAACTTTTAGAAAGAATGACATGTAATCAATAATGAATAAATATTGTGTTATTTATTTTAAACTAGAAAATGGCATAAAAAAGCATTTTGAAAGTTATTGACGGTTTGGTGTAATTTATTTAAAAGATATTGGGGGCTCTCTACAAAAGTTATTAGGGGTTTATTGTGATTTCAAAAGTGCGTAGGATCTATTTACTGCAAAATGCTAAAATTTCACCAGGGTTTACTACAATTTACCTTTTTTAATTTTATAATTTTTTGCTCAACTAATACTATTAAAATAATTATATTGTCTATATACTATAAAATATTTCTTTAATTTAATTTTCTAAGTTATGCTATTATATAATTTAGCACTATAAATATTTTATACATTTATACTATTGTTAACAATTAATAGTATTATTATTAATATTAAATAATTTTTTATAAAAAGTTTAGTTTTCAATCATTACCAACTATAGATTATTCAATATCATGTAATAATCTTTGAGAAAATACTCTAAAAATAATACTAAACTATTTATTTAATAATATAATACTAAAAAAAGTTTAATTCATAATTAATGTGGTATTATTAAAATAATTATACTGTTTATGCGACTCAAAATTTATTCTATTTTTTTTACTGCTCATCGAACTATAGTATAATTTTTAATACTATTTAGTAATATATTATTCTATGTATACTATTATTTTAATTATTTTATTATAATTTATAAATAATTATTATAAAATTTTAATTGGTTACTACTAATAAATGTGTAAGCTTATATTATAAATAACTCTATTTTAATATTATTGATAATTATAATTGTTTAAGAAGATGAGGAGATGCATAAATAATAAGAGGTTATATGTTGATGATTAAGATCAAACAGTTAGTCGTATCCAGAAGAGGATAGGTACGGATCCGGGGTGGGATTGGTTCCTCTTGGGCCCTCACTGGGACGAGGTATAGGAGAATGATGAAGGGGCCGCATCCTTCTACGACTTTATGCCTGGTTCTTGAATTGGATGCTGAAGTTCATGCTGCACAGACAAGAAGAACCCCTGAGAGGGCGGGGACCGGTTCCCCCGTGGTTTCTTCGACAGTCAAGTTAGTGAAACTTGAGTGGGGAAGGGGAAGGTCAAGAACCGAGATGGTTCTTGAGGTGGCAATGTGTTGTTACAGAGGGTCTGTATGAGCTCCTCTGTGTATATGAAGAACTGTGTGTGTTCTTTTTCTTTCTTAGAGAGAGAAAGAGAGAGCCCCCCCTTGAGGTTAGGAGTCTACATGTATATATCACCATGATGGGGATAAAGGGGGTGATAATAACATTTTATTACAATTTTATACAAGCATTATATATTTTCATGAATAAATACACCACTAATAATTATTTTTATCTTTAATTACAGGTCAATGAAGAATAAAGCGAAAAAAAATCTTATATCTCAACAAAGCCCATTAATTAATGAAGGATACAAGCAAGAGACCAAGATCCAAAGCCAAAAGCCAAAGCCAAAGCCCAATAGAAGAGAAGAAATACGGATGACAATTCCAGCGTAGATTGTGCTTCTTTGTACGAATTTTTTCTCATGATATGTTCCGATTTCAAAGATATCATAAACACAAAAATTGTAGATCATGTTCTCAGCTTTCCATAGAATGTTTATTCAGCCAAATTCGAGTTGATACCAGAGAGATATGGCCAAAACACCAGACGTTACCAACCTATCCAGATTTGCATGATTTGTTTCTTTTTTCACCAAACTTCTTCATTTGTTCATGTAATTATCTTAGGGCTTAAGTTTTGATCCAACAGCTCTCATTCGCTATTATATGCTATAAATAAGGGTAGATAGTGAGAGATTAGTGTGTAAAAAAATTTGTAACTCAGGGTTACTCTTGATTGAGAAGACATTCTACTTTGTAACTTTTGTTACAATTAATAATTTTTTTTCCCTCTTCATATTTTCTTCTCTTTGATTGATGATGATGATGGAGATGAAGATCAATTTGAAGGTTTATCTTTTATTTTCTTGTAATTATTTATTTTCTTGTTAGTAGTTTAAATTTATATTCATATATTGTAGAGTGGATTTGTTGTCTTGTTTTTATTTTATTTTGCCCTTTGTAGCTTAAATTTATTTTTTTGCATAGTTTAATTTTTTTTTCTTTTACAATTAGTTAGATTTATTTTTATAATTTTTTTCTTTGTAATTACTTTTTCCTTTCTTTTCTTTTATTGTTTTTCTTCCTTAAAGATGTGGAACTAATTCTTATAGGAACCTTAGAATTGTATGAAGCTAGTCTAATTTTTTTTATATTTGTGAATTATTCTCTTGCACTTTAATTGATCATTGGTAGGATAATCAACTAGAAAACTAATTGGTAGAAGAAGAATTTGATAATCTATGATTATCTTGAGTAGTTTGATAGGTTATACTTATGAATTCTAGAATCACTATCTAGTTGTTGTTCTTTTCATGAATATTAATTTTGCTTATATGATAATTTGATAGTTTATATTTTTCTTGAGTGGTTTGATAGTCAATACTTAATAAATCTAAAGTAAAATATGATATAAAGAGAATACTTCATAATTTATAATTAAAATTAGCTAGTGGATTTAACTCTAGATTCCTCATATTTCTCATTGAAACTTTCATCTTCACTTTGTTGAGTTTTCTTTCTCTCTCCTCAAATTTCACTATTTATAATCATAACACTCATCATATCTTCCCCAATCATATTCAACCATCACTCCTAATTGTCATGCACACGACATAAGAACTGATTTTAATTATCTCTTATAACATCTTCATCATGGGATCAATAACTTTTATATTATAATTTGATTGGTTGTGCACTTGCAACTTTTGGACATCATTTAGACCCCATCAAGGGTCACTTCTAGCCAAGCATAGAGAGGCGGTGGCGAAGTGCGGGCTAAGAGTTGATTCATCCCTCGCTTTACAGGTGTCAGCGGGCGGCTGGAGGGGAATTCACTTCGGTACGAATGAGGGTGTCTCCATATTTTCTGGGAAGTGATTGAGAGCATGGCAGAAAACACGCTGGCAGGCTTAGTCATCCCTTGCTTTACAGGTGTCGGCTAATGATAAGAGGGGAAGTCACTTCGGTATGGGAGAGGGTGTCTCCGTATTTTTCGAAAAGTGATTAAGGGCATGACAGAAGGCATGTGGGCATTTGACAAGTCATGAAGACCTTCAGGCTAGAATCAATATTGTTAGACCCTAGGGGGGATGATTAGGGTCTTATGCTAATCTAATCTGATTTTATACCAATTAAAACTTATTAATAAATTATTATTACAAGATAGATATACAATATATTATAAGCAAGAATATGCAGTATGAATAAAGAGATATATCCTATATGGTGAAATATATGTAAGGATATATAAACAACACAATGATAAATAATCTAAACTAAAGATACAATTATGATAGGGCGATATAAATAATGCAAACACACAATATAATCACGGAGTTCGGACCTTCCGTCCTATGTCTCCACTCCCCACTCCCGGGGAGAAATTCACTATCACAACCGGGTTTTCTACGCTCACCCGAATAACGTTTACACTTCACACTCGGTTTTCTAGCTAACCGAAAACTTTACAATCCCACACTCTTACAATCTCACTCTACACCCTCTTAAGTGTTGGTCTCTAGTCCGTGTCTCCCTCAAATGTTAGGAATTACAACCTCTCTCTAGGTATTACCACCTACTGCACTCCTCTTGGGACGACCCCATCTCTCACCACACACTCCTCTTGATGTACAAGTGTATTATAAAGTGATCTACACAATTAAGGCTCACAAATACAAATTTGTTCTCTACAATAGATGAGAACTCAATTAAGCTCACTCTCAATTGTTACAACTCCCCACAACCTAATTATACAATGTATGCAAATACAACAAGCTCAATGGTTATGTGTGTAAGCAATGAGAAAATTAATCATAAACTCAATGTAAACCCTAGCTTGATGAAAATGATAAACAATAAATAATTAATACAAAGCTAGTATTGAGTTTAGAAATTCTTCTCTAAAAAACAAGATGGAGAGATGGATTAAAATGAAGCTCAAACAATGTAGATGATCTCCTCCACTTGTGAGAAACTTCTCCACAAACAAACTCTTTTAAAACACACTAAACAAACTTTAAAACCCTTATTAAACTTGTTTAAAACATTTCTTGGATTATTTTGGAACTGAGGATATGTGAGGGTATTTATAGGAACCCCAAAACCAAGAGAAAACAAAGCAAAAAGACCAAAAACCCAAAAATAGTACAGTCAGGAAATATAGCCGTTACAGTGTTTATGAGTCGACTCGGTACTGTTCATGAGTTGACTTATAAGTAGCCGTTACAGGCTAAAAACCAACTTATGGGTCGACTCATAAATGCATGGGTCGACTCATGAAGTCATGGGTCGACTCAGCAAAAACAAAACACACTTTCCAGCATAGTTTGTGATTCGACTTATGACAGGCATGAGTCGACTTAACCTGATGGGTCGACTCATGATGTTATGAGTCAACTCGACAGAAACAAAATGTAAACTACACAACAGTTTATGAGTCGACTCAACACTGTTCATGAGTCGACTCAAGACATGCACATAGCCTGTTTTAAACAGAAATCTGATTTTCAAACCTCTTTTAAAAATAGCAAATAAAATTAGAAAAATATAAAACTTTAGGAAATGATTATAAACATGATAATATACATGTTAAAAAAATTGGTTTTTAAAAAGAACCTCCCAAATGAAAAATATCATCAGTTTACAAAATAGTCCAAAACATAAAAATGTAAACACATGAGTTTTGACATTTTAGCTTAACCATGTTTTGAAACATTACAAAATAATTTTGTAGACTTAATAAAAGATGTATATGATTATTGTTAAGTCCAAAAACTGAGAATATAATTTTTTCACAAATACAATAGAATATGAAACATATGAGTATGTATATGAATATATATTTGTTTCATATCTATGAAATTAAACCAAAACATATATGCATATATATAACTATATACATACAAAACCAAAACGTGTATGTGTGTATATATATATATATATATATAACTACATATATACAAAGAAACCAATAAAATGTGTGTGTATATATGATTGAGCTTAAAGTACTTAACACATATAATATAAACTCCTAAACTAGATTACCAAAGCTATAGGTCTTCAATAAGCTCGACTTGGTAAACTTGCGGATGAAGCTTGAACATGGATCTTCAACTTGAATTGCATTGCTTCACTCTACTATTCCGCCAACCTCCATTGGATTTGATCGTGAATGCTCGATTCCATTCATCCTCCAACCATGTTGTTTGTCTACAATAAATAAAAAACCACAAATACTTGACAAACAACATTAGTCATAAATTATTTATTAAACATCATTAAAACAAGAAGACCAACAAATATAAGGCTTGTCCGAGGTAGACTGAGATGCTGACATGTGCTCAGGGGAAGAGACTTGAGGCGGAGGTTATTCATCCATCTAGTCGACAGAGAATGTTCATCAAGTCATCTATGTGAGTCGCCGAGTAAATGGTCGAGTGTCCTCGGTGGGTCGTTTTCGATGATAGGGTCGGCTGATCCCGCCTTTCGTGTCGGCATGAAAGAATATCGACTTGATGAGTCGGCGTGATCGAGACCTCTGTTGAGCTTGAGCCACTAAGTTGATTGGGGTATTGCTAGCCGAAATGCACTCATCAGTGCTTTGTTTGTACACTAAATTTTTAGCGAATGGGAACAACATAACATTATACTTATTTAATGAAATATTAATTAGAGATAATGATATAGTTAGAATTTATTAAAATTTAAGAGGATAAAAGAGAAAATTAAAAGTTTTAACACCACAATCCTCTTTTTATAATAGTATAGATTATTTGTACCATTGCTTCAGGAAAAGGGCGTTGGAAACAATCTATTAAAATATAATACAACTCGTGAAGTCCAACCTGCTAATCACATTTTATCGAAACGGTTTATTTGTTCAAGGGAAATCAATACATTCAGAACAGCAGAGCTCATCTACTATCTACTAGTACTAAAAAGAAAAACCTCAATATTAGTATTCATGCTAGATAAAACTATCCATGCTATTGTATGTTACAAAATATTAGTTTCACCATTTATGCTACAATATTGTTTTCAGCTATAGATCTGTTGTTCGCACTGCACTTTTTAACATGAACACTGTTCATTATCTGGTGTAATTTTTGAATCTTAAACATTCTTTATATGCTATAGCAAAGCTTTTGGCCCTTTATCCACTATTTAGGATAAAGTAAAATTTTGAACCTAGAAACATTGTTCATATTATTTTCCCCTCTTCTTGCTGATGATGATTTTAATCTTTATCAGATATTTCACAAATATAAATCTTTTCTGTCTCTATTATAGAAAATTGATAAAACTTGCGAATTGGTATATTATTTTGTTAATTGTTTTGAAGATTCATTCCGTAAATAGTGTAAAAAGTTTATATCTAAAGTTTTTATAAATAGAATTATGCAAAAATCAAATTATTAATTTGGCGATAGATAGATCTCGGTAAATAATATCCGCAGCAACTCTCTAGCTTAATAATAGTGCAATTAGAATAAGAAAAACTATGTTACATTCATGTGATGTGTAATCTAGCATTCCCTTATTTGGTGCAATCATTGGTGGAGTTAATTTATGGAAGAATGATGGACGAAAATGGATTAAGTGTCTCAATCTGTATGTAGATTAATTGTAGACAGATGCCCAATAAATTTCGTCCACCTGATGTTTTAAAAGTAGGGATGGACCACATCAAGTGCCAGGTTAAGCCTTCTGTTGTAAGAAAACAATAATGTTGTAATTATTGGAGGGGCCCATGCATGATTGAGTCTGGGATTGGTTTTGGTGAAGAGTCTAGACTTAAGTCACGCCGTTTATTATTTTATTTATTAAGGAAAACTTATTTTCATCCTTATAAATAAATATTCAAATATGTAACTTTCGCTTCTAAAATAATAGTCGAGAGATGACAAGCACGTGTGAAGGTATATATACGAGGTGGGTTACGTGTACTTCATCATTTCTAAAAAAGATTAATGCATTATCATTCCAGCTCTCTTTTTCGTCTTTCATCCGACACGCTTCACCTAGCACGTGTTTTAGTGGAGGAGTTTTAGCTGTGATTAGGCTACGTTGGGCATTAGTGTATAACTATTTTTAATTTACATACTATTGTCCAAGTTAATTTATATCCCATTGTTCATCAATTGAGCCCATCTGTCCACAACAAGAAGCCCATTTATATGAAAATGCGGTTCCATCAATCAATTAAGCCCACCACCGCTGGAGTACAGTTTGCTTATCTGGGTTCAATAATTCAGCCCACTGATAAACCCAAGTCAACATACGCAGCTCATCAATTCGGCTCCGGCACCTCATGGTTATTTTCCAATAACACGAGTACTTATATGCGCTCGAAATTGGCTAAATTCCTTTTATCAAAAAAAAAAAAAGTGAGGCTAAATTACGAATTTGATATTTTTATTAGGCCCTCCTTATCAGGTTGGTATTTTTTAAAAAACTTCAACAATAATAAGGTGTTTAATTTGCAAATTTGAGTCCATAATATCCATTTTCTCGTTGGTGCTTGAAAAACCCGGGCTAGTTGGGCTCCGGGCCTAGGTCCAAGCCGAGGTGATGAAGCTCGACCCGGGCACGACCCGACCCAATGTTTAATTTTATCTATAATATATAGCTATATATTAATATGTAAGTATATACTAATACATTTTTATATAGATATATTAAGATTAATCTGGTTTTTTAATAAATTTTAAAAATTTTAAAAAATCCAAGCAGGCCCGGAGCCACGCGGGTTTGGGCCGGACGCTCAAGCTCAAAGATATTTGAAGTTAAAGTGAGAACTGATCATGGTTTCAACAGTTTGACACTAAATTGCATTCAAAAATCACATGAGGGCATGTTGAAGCTTTCCATTTATAATTTGAAAATGATGCTTAATTTTGAAAATGAGATTGAAGAGAGGCGAGTATGAATCTCAATACTAATTTGATCTCAGCCCAACTTTGGATAGAAGGAAGGGGAGAGGCACGCGACAACTGCATGTTTCCAACTACCTATGTCATGTTATTAAATCATAGTCAGTCATGTGATCAGTTTCAAAGTAGTTCAAATTAAAAATCACATGACCTTCGCGTGACAATTTGCGTGCAGTTTTTTCGCCCGGCAGCGAAGAAATAGAACTCGTTGTTTGGAAGTCGCGAATTAAATACCTTATTGTTGCTGGATTTATTAAAAATACCGACCCATCTTCATTTCCTTGTATGTTATCTTTTTGGGGTGTTTGTTTACTTGAAAGTGAAAAGTAAAAGTGTGAAAATGACTTACTTTCATCACTTCAGATGTTTATTTCATTAAGGGGGTGTTTGTTTGCATGCAAGTGAAAGATGAAAGGGAGAAAATTATTTTCATTTAACAATTAATGTGTTTATTTTCATGTAAGTGATTATGAAAGTGAGACGCAAGAAAGTTATCACATATGATTTAATGCAATTTTGACTTCCCCTTAAAAAGTGATGAAGTCACATGAAAGTGACAAAAATGTAACTAATTTAATTAAACGGTTTTAATTATACTTTCTAATTAATCTTATTTTGTCACTTCATCTTCACATTGCACTTTCGATAATAATTTAATTTTTTAAACAAATACTGTATTTCACTTGCATGCTGACATGGATGTAAAAGTCATTTGCAAAAAAGTAACTTACATATTTTAAATTTACTTTTAGATTGCCAAACACCCCCTAAAAGTTCATGTGAAATGGAAATGTAAAAAACATGCCAAGTAAGGTTTAATAACATTCAACTTCCTCTAAAAAAATTATAGATGTCGTATGAAAGTGAAAAAGTGGGGACTGCTTTTAACTAATTAAACAATAACATTTTATTAAAATTTCCTTTTATTTTTTACACTTCCATTAAGTGCCTATTTGTTTACATTAAAGTAGCTATGAAGTATGTTTAGTATAAATGAAATAGGCGTCATTTCTGTTACTTTCGAGAAGAAAAGTATGTTTGTTTCTTTGAAAACGCTACTTTCAACACTTCCTTAGAAGTTAACGTGACACCCTACATGACATCTCTACTTCTTGAATCTTTTCCTCCCCTCAAGGCTCTGAAATACCTCGGAAGTAAATGAAATTAAGTCAATTTAGGAGTAAATTTTTTTTTTATTATATGGATATCTTCATACTCTAAATAAAATCCCGAAAAATCATCTTTTTCTCTTCCTAGCAATATTTATTATTGCTACCAAACAAAAAAAAGTTAATGAAGTGAAAGAAACATTATTTCCTCTACTTTCAAAAGTTTACGAAACAAACAAAGAAAGAAGAACTTCTGCTACTTCCTAATTCATAATTTCAGAAATAATAGATTTGGTTTACTTCTTACTTCTAATACTTCCTATCAACCAAAATTTCTCTAACAATAATTTCGGTAAGCAATTTTTTAATTTTTCATGTTCGAAGACGTTCATAATATTTTGGATCATGAACTTATTTTTTTGGGAGTTTTATATATCAGACCCTTACATCTTCATTATTTTTAAATTAATCCCTCGAATTATTGATATTGATACCTTAATAATATGAGTTGTTCTGGAATTAGTCCTTGAATAGTTGAAATTGCTAAAAAGTTAGAAAATAATCATTCTAGTCAAGGGTATGTAAAACTCATTTTCAATTCATTTATTTATAGTTACAAAAGAAATGATCGAAAATATAATATGGTTTAAAATAAATAAAATAGTATTTCCACAACATTATTAATTTTTTATTTTTAGTAGTAAATTACTTTTATAAATAAACACTGTGTTTTACTTGTATGCTAACATGATGAATTCACTTTCTTAGCTGCAAAAAAACAGTGACTTTCGCCCCTTTATTTCGCTTTCAGTTTGCCAAACACCCACTCTATGCAATTGGGAGTCATGGCGGCCGCATTTCAAGAAAAACCGACCACCCATGTCCAACTTCGTCATGCTTTTCTGCATGCTTGCTCGCATGCTTCTCGGATCTTTGATCTCCATCATCAATTATTATGATTTGGACAATTGAAATTAGAACCCACGCGATAGATTTTTGTATAAGTGGGTAGACAATAGGTAGTGGAAATATACTTGATCCACCCACTTAACTAATTGGCGAATTCCTGCTAAAATTTTCACCGAGATTCTTTAATGCTTAATTAAGGGTGCATTGCAAACAGATCCATATAGCAAATTGCAAAGAGACTTTATGTAGCTATACTTGTTGCGAATAGACTTCCTGCCCAAGTGCTAATACACTCTCTTAATGAACTTTTATTGGGAGTCTATCCACACCAATAAAACTATAAGGGGTCTATCTCGCCCCATTAAACAATTTTAATGATTTTAAGAGTCCAAAAAGATTCACCCAGGAGTACTATTTGCAACAAGTAGAACTACAGAGGGTCTATTCGCAATAAATAAAATTACAAGAGTTTTTTTTTTGTAATTGGGTGATAACTAAGGGGGGTTATGCTCGAAATTAATTATCTAAATAATGTAAAAATATGTAGCATAACTGTCCATGGGGTAAACATTCTTTATATCTTTGATTGTAGAGAGCCTCTATGATTAGCTACATGAGTGTATATAGTACTTACTGATTCCCTAGACGTACCCAGTAATGAAAAGAGTTTTTTTATATAAATTGCATGTATAATGAACATTTTCCATAAAGTCTACTCAGAAAGAAGTTATGATTGGTGAATTGTAGAGTTTTTCCAAGACCAAGTAGGTACAAAATCACTGCCGCTGTTCGATGGACTCCCTTTACTTAAGTTCAGCAATTTTCACAAACAAACTCGAATAATTAATCTACAGAATGGCGGCAAACTCTCTCCTCTCCCTCTTCATTCTCACCCTCACCTTCACCATCACCATCACCTCCTCCTCTCTCCCTCCCTCTCCATCACCAACCTCTCCAAACTCCATCGACTTCCTCAT
>NC_033796.1:35663966-35665023 GCF_001876935.1 Asparagus officinalis | reverse complement strand
TCGCTGCCACCATACCCTCTACTTCGAGCTCTGCGTCGCCTCCCTCTCTCGCTACGCCTCCTCACTGCACCAAAACCCCGTCCGCCTCGCTCGCATCGCAACAAAACTCGCCTCCTCCCGCCTCCACTCCACCATCATCCACATCTCCACCTTCCTCCGTACCAACTCCACCGCCACGGACCGAGAGGTCGCAGAGCTGAAGGACTGCGTCGACGCGCTGAAGACTGCAGACGAGCAGACGAGGATGTCGGAGGCAGAGATCAGGCGACTGGGGACGGAAGAGGGTATGGAGAAGGCAGCATGGAGGGTGTCGAACGCGCGGACGTGGATGAGCGCGGCGCTGACGAACGAAGAGACTTGTACTGATGGTTTTGATGGGGAGGAGAGGGGGACGGTGGAGGAGGATGTTTGTGGGAGAGTTGGAACGGTGAAGGAGCTTAGTAGTATTGCGCTTGCTTTGGTGAATTGTCTGGTTAATGGCCCGTGATTTAATTATATATGTTTTAGTTTTGTTGCAGATTAGTAACATCCGGCCAGTCAAATATACTTTCATGCAAGCTATAAAATGAATACTTAAGATTGATTGTTGTATACTTGTATCTATAATCTATATGGTGTTTCTTCCTTCATATATACATCTATTTTATGCTAGAAACATGAAGAAGTTACTAAAGTTTTGGCGCGTGTAAAGACCAATTGAGAAGAAGCAACGCAAGCAAGCTAAGTTACTCGTCATATGCCGGTGAAGCAAGCTATAAGTTGCATCCTATACAACACTCCTTGTAAAATTAGATACATCAATTATAAATACACTGAATTAATAGACTACCAAGATAATAAAGAAGTAATCGAAATACTATATCATACGATCATGAATATTGTATCAATGCAGTCACCGACTTCAAAATATGTAACCAACGCGCCTGTCGCAACATCCTACCCTCTAACAAGTAACAAGTGATTTCCTACAAAAATAAACAGGGGGGGATGAAGTAATCGATTCATCCGTACCAGCCAACCGGCCGTGTCTTATTCACAAACCAAATCAACCCGGCCC
>NC_033796.1:35627076-35663956 GCF_001876935.1 Asparagus officinalis | reverse complement strand
CCCCCAGGCCGCCGCCGAAACAGTCCGGTCCAAAATAAATCCCAACTGAGTTCGAACTCAAAGATCTCGCAGGCTGCGCAAAGCCGAAGTCATCCCTCCGCGTCTCCGCCTACGTCCCTTCTTCCAGAAGCAATCAGAACCTTCTTCCTCTCCTTCCCGACTACCATAATATTCAAACGAAATTCCATTCAAGAATAACCCAAAATCAGCGCAAAATAAAAATGCAGTTAATGACCGGATTAACTACCTCTAGAATTAGATCACCCCCCACATCATGTCCTCCGTCATCGAGTGCCTCTTCTGTCTGGGCTTCACCCGCCTTGGGCCTTTCCGCCGCTGGCCACCCATCGTCGGCGCCACGACAGCGCCTTCCTGCCCCCGCCGCGTCCCCGCCTTCTCCCCCATCCTTTCTGCGCCGTACGTGCCGTCCTTCTCAGTCTACAGAGCCCGACCTTTCAGCCCCAAGTGGGCCCCCGTCCCCCAACGGATACCTATGGACCCCGCCGCCGTCTCTCAAACGCGCCGCCTACTCCGACGTCGGCGGCCGATCCCCCCTTACATCCTCTACTCGCTCGAGGCTCAACAAAAAAAAATAAAATGGAGCTCGTTTGCCGGTCGCAGCGACCGCGGGCGGGGGGGGGGGGGGGGGGGGGGGGGGCGGGCGGGGCCCTCAATTTGCGGTCCATGATGGAGGACTATAGAGTCTCTGATGACACCCACCAGCTGTTGCTTCGACGATGGGTTCGTGCCACCGGGGCTTGCATTGGAAGGCGGCGGTCTGGGTGCCTGAATCGGGAGGCGGAATGACGATTGCCGACTGGGCGTTGGAGGAGTGCTGGGGATGAGTACAAGCTTGTGTTCAGCGCGCACTCGCTTTGGTTGCTGGCGAGCGTGCGCGGCGCTGATGGCGGTTGTTGGCGGCTGAATTATTTTGCATTAGCGGTTTGCGGGGGATTGAGAGGAGCAGTCTGGCTTAGCAGGCGTACGCGATTGCGCCCTCCCAGATGTTTGTCGCTGGGGCTCGCCGTGAAATATGCTGATGTCGTGCATTCTGTTGTGTTGCAGGTAATTTATAAGGGAGAAAATCATGATTTATAATCGTACATTAGCTTCCCACGATATGTTATTCATCCTTGTGTTGGTTACTGTTGGAAGAAAGTAGACCTAATTGAAGTTATGTTAGTTATCTTCCACATGTTTGCATTTTTCATACGTCCACCATGTAAAAGATAGCTAATAATGACTTCAAGAGTGCACTGTTCCTCTGCATAGTAGGCAACAAATTTAGCACACGTGTAATGTGTTGCAGGCAGCTAATTTGTCTTGATTTGTTTCTTGATATAGCTAAAATTTGAGTTGTCATAAACTAATTTGTTATTTCAAATCAGGATTTTCTCTCTTGTAAAGTTGTTATTTTATACCAACCTATATTTTTAAACTTTGTTTTTGGTTCCAGGATGATTTCTTGCCGAGGACACCTACATCATTGGAGCATATTTTCAGGTCGATATTCTGGTGAGAAACACATTGTACGCTGGTTTTATTTGTTTATGGGTAGGCAATGGGAAGTGCTGTCATTTTGGGATTAAGGTGTTAATGGTTTTGGACAGTTTGCCTTGCTTGTTGGTTATAGCTTGTATGAGGGATACATTTACGTCGGAAGAGAAGAAGCTGAAAGATCCGAAGAGGTTTTATGCTCCTGGGAGGATGTTTCATATCGTTGAGAGAAAATCTTGCAGGTATGTGATTTAAAGATTGTTATTTGCATTGTGGGTTTGTACTTAGAAGATTACTCATGTTTTCCTTGATTGGACTACAACAACAGGAAATAGCTAGAATTTTTGTTTCATAACAAATGTGAAGAGTGTTGACTATTGAAAGTTGTTTTAGCTTGATATATGTATTATTAGTGCACAACACCACAACTATAGTTCTTAGGTAAAATGGTTTTTGACATGGCATGACAATGTCATCAGGTTTCAAGGGGTTCTGATTTGATCTTCACAATTATTTATCTGTTGTGAAAGTGGAACAATTATGTACTACTCATGATCATGATCTTTCGAGCCTTTCTTGCAGAGAATGAATGAGCTACAGAACCAGTAGCTTTAGGCTGAACAACTTGCTTCACTAATGACTTTACAAACATTACAAGTAGTTATAGGACATAAGCTTGCTTTCAGTTCCTTATATTTGGAGTAATATAAGTGACCTACCTATCAAATATAATCCACGTATCATTCGAATATGTAATTGTGTAGGAGAAAGCTAAAACTATCCTTGTTACTTGTAGAATACGTAGCTTTGATTTATCAATGGATTGTGTAGATCGAGAAATTGATATTCAATGAAATGGAATAAAATAACCCATGAGAATGAGGCTAATCGCCATGTGCATGCCGCTACTGACTAGTACTGTGTGAAACTAATAGGTAAAGATGTAAGCAGATCGGTAGCTTCAATTTAAGTTTTCTCAATGTCCAAGGTGAAGAAATGTCAATCTGATGCCCCATTCTTCCTCCATTGTGTGTTGATTGTTTACCTGAAGTTGGCATCATGACTGGGTTAATTAGACATGAGCAGGAGCATGGATTTTTGATATAACGAATCAATTATACATCTTGGGACATGCTTCTGTTCTATGTATAATATCCATGTGCATTCATGTACACCTAACTTCTAGCTGTCTTAGAACAAACCTCTAGGATGGATTTTCTGGATCTTTTATATATTGATTTTTTTTTTTTTGAAAATTCAGTTCTGTGAGATTACCTCCAGAGGTGAGGACTGCCATTCCAGTAGAAGGGAGATTTGAACATATTGTGCTTTCTTGCAATGCAATTTGTGACCATAGAATTGTATGGATTGAGCAAGAGGCGCAAAAGGCTCTAGAAGTAAGTAAATTTCATGTTCCTCGACAATTTAATTAATTTACATTTATATTTATTTCAAGATAACATGACAATAATGGCATTTGTTCTTGTCAATTACAATGATATCAGTCATGTGGGTTCCATCTGTGTAGAAGAATTTCTCCTGTAGGATATTTCCTTAGCACAGGGGTTAACTCACATCCTTTGAATCTACCTGTTTGATCCTAATGTTTCATTACATAGCAATTAAGTATAGGTTATTTAGTACAAATTTCTATATAATCTTATTTTCGGTGAAGGTTTTAATTTTTTTTATTTTGAAAGATTTTTCACATCTTCATATTAGCTTTGTAAATATGAAAACATCTATTTGCAACCAGAAAAGTGGAGTGAGATTTCTGTAAAACAAATTTATCTTAGCCTTTACCTTGTAGTATTCAATAACAGAGAAGATGTTTTCTGGGGGGGGGGTTATCCTTGCGACTGAAGTGCAGAAGGATACAACAATGATAATTTGTCAGGAGTTGGAAATAAAAAAAATCTATTAGGGCAAATAAATGAAGATACAATTAACAATGTAATTCAGAGAAATTACATAACAGATTTTTTAGGGAACAATTTACTTGGTACAAAAGGGTTATAAATCAAAGTGATTGTTTGACTAAGTTACACCATTCGGAGGTGAAATAAGGTGTAACCTTTTTGTTGACTCATCTATCAATGCAGCGTACATGCCTTAAAATTGTTTTGCCGGTTTGACCTCTTTTTCTATCTTTTTTTCTCCTAATTGAGAGAATCGATCATATCAATTTCATAAAGGATATCATGGTATTTTGTCCTAAAATCTCTGTAACTGCATTAAAATTTCGAAGCCATGACATGCGTTGAGGATTATAATTTTATTAACATTATGTTTATATTCCTTTGAAGAACTTCATATGAGTATGGGCATATAAAACATTTATGTGAATTTTCAGATAATGGAGCAAGCTGATAAGATGAAGACCCCTCCAACACAGCAAAAGATGGAGAGAAATCACTCTCTCGAAACAGAGCACAAGGATGCAATGGAAAGAGCACTGCTTCTGGATGTACCCTATGTGGCTTCCCCTGGAGAATTTTGCGAAGAAAACAGCTCCTTGTCTCCTTTAGACAAGAAAAGCTTGTCTAGTGTTTCAAAATCCAGCAGCAGGAGTGATTGGGATGGATTGGTGGAGGAGCTCCTTAATGAAGAAGAGAAAGTGGAGCAAGAGAAGCTGACAATCGGCGATAGTGCTATTGCTATAGTTGAAGGGTAAATGTCCGCAGTACATAGCGAGTGGATATTTCTTTTTCTTTTCATGGTTGAATTCTTTTTTTTTTTGAAATATCTTTATTTTTTGTATTATAAAATGGGTGTTGTTCAGTTTTATGTATAGGTTTTGCTGGGAATGCAATTGAACAGTCAAGTTAATAGGAGTAGTGATCTTTTCTCCAACCTCTAGTTTTTTAAACATCTTAGCAAAATTGATTGTTTGCTCTGTTCCTTTGGATGTATGATGTACTTCTTCTTCTTCTTCTTCTTCTTCTTCTTCTTTTCTTTTTGCAAATATTATCAAGTGAAGAAAGTACTCTGCAGGTTTGCTTCTTCAGGATTTAAACTCCGGTTGTTTTTGTTTCCTATTTCCTTTTACTGCGTGATCGTGCTTATTGATTGAATGAATAATAAGAAGTTTGGCTTGGTACAGAAAATATTTTTTCCCCTATACACACTGTACCACGCTCATTCTTTGTTTTATTCCTTATAATAAAGAGATTGAATATTAAGTTCGTAACTGAAGGTATACTAAATTCTTTCGGCATTTCACTACCTTTGGTTGTTATTTATGTACTAATTTTTCATATTGCACCCATACATCATGCTGTACATAAAAATTTAAATTCAATAAATATGTTTTCTAATCGGAATTAGTTAATTATTAACTTGTGTTAATAAAATAGTGAAGGTGATTGTTTAATTATAAAATGAGGTTTGCTTCGGTGCTCCAAAAATAGTTTTTTTTTTAAATTTTTAAATTGACAAAAATAACAAATTAGCTAAAATAAGAAAGGGTATGTTAGTCTTTCAAAAATCTCTTTCTATCCTAAACTTGTGTAAATTTCAAAAACATAGCAACATTGTTCGTATATTTTACCCATATTTTTGGGTTAAGTCTTTGATGGGAAAATTATATGTCACCCATTTGTATGCAAATCTATTGCTTTATTAGCACAAACCAGTTGAATTTCCTTACTTGTAGTTTCTCTTATTTTTGCATACTAATAGAAAATACATGTCCTGCACGGTTTGCAATTTTTTTCCATTCAATCAAATTTACTTCTCAATCTAACGAATGAGGTTAATTAGAAACCAATTGAACCCTCCTCGCGCCAGGCAGTCTATTTCTAAAAGAAAATCTATCTTTATATAGAAAAATGAATGATTACTGATTTGAAGAACGAGAAATTTAAGGGCTTAAAAGAAAATCTATCTTTATATAGAAAAATGAATGATTACTGATTTGAAGAACGAGAAATTTAAGGGCTTAACAACTACATCATACTATATAATTAAATAATTTAAGGGCTTAACAACTACATCATACTATATAATTAAATTTTTAAAAAAAGGAAAAATAAGAGGTACCTTTCATGGCATTCTCTTTCTCTTCACGAGATTTTTTGGAGGCCGACCGGTTTCTTCTAATGGAAAGTGCGGAGAAAAGCTTTAGTTTTAATAGTTAATTAAAGAATTCTAATTAATGATAAATTCTGTTTCTCCCAAAAATTAAATTTCCTAAAATAACCTGTTTACCCATAGTTAATTACAATTTTGGGTGTGGAACACCTCATAACTGTCAAATCTATCTACTTAGAATTGTGAGAGGTATTTTTAAGAAATTTATTTACGGATATGCCATCATTGCTCTAACTAATCATTATGGAGCACTGAAGCTGTAGGCTTATAAAATTGAGATGGAAAGATTCTCTAAAAATATGATGTTAAATAAATCTTAGATTTGGTGATTTTAAGAAACGACTTAGTTTTTCTCCAAGTCCACAATCTTCGAATTACAAGGAAAACGGTCGATGACGTTTTTGCTTTCTTTAAGATCTTTATTTGCTACAAGAATAACAAGTCGTTGTAGTATAGTGGTGAGTATTCCCGCCTGTCACGCGGGTGACCCGGGTTCGATCCCCGGCAACGGCGAATTATTCTATTTTTGCTACTTTTTCCTACTATTGTTTTCTAAAAAAAAAGAAAAAAAAGAAAAACTCCTCCATTTTAGAAAAGTCACGGGTCAAATCCTCTACATGAAACTTTGAAAGAACATTCTGAACTTTGAAATCATAGCACAAGACATCTAAACAGCAGTGCATCGTAGAATATGGATATATAAATCAAAGTTGTGGTTCCACGTCCACCCTCTGAATTAACTTTGAAAATGTTATTCCCTGACACCAGGTTATTGAAATTATTACCCTATTATCATAATGTGCAGCATTAGAATCATTCTTTTGGTACAAATAGGATATCAAATCTGTCATACATACTGTCGCGGTGCATGTGGATAGGTAAGATGCTCACAAAGTAATCAGCATGAGTTACCAGGCGAACTTTGTCATAATTTGGATGAAGTTTAGCACTCAATCTTGAATTTTGAATTTCTAATTTTCTCAGTGCATATTCTTTCTCATCATTGATGGTGAATCCTAGTCCAAACTTCCTCTTTCAAAATTACGCATCTTTATTGACCTAAGTCTCGTAAGTATCAATTAAATTCCTGAGTTCCAACATGTAAGAAAACTTGCTTGCCGATGAGGAAAAAAATAAATCATGAAGACTCAAAAAAGGCATCATAAGGTTATTTGTGTGTTATCAAATATATATTTTGTGTTTTGAATTTATAATCAGTGCAAAAAAGACATCAGTGTATTGGTTGTAATATAAATTTCAAACTAGGTGGATTTAAAAATAATTCTAGTTTCAGAAAATGGGTATGTGCGCTATATACATTTTGTAGGAACAACGAATGCATGCCTGGATTCCTGTTTTTCCCAGTGTCCAGATTCCATTAACCTTTTTCAATTTGTAATTTCCTTCCTTATTCATCCACACCCCTTCATCATCCCTTCACTATACAAATATATAGAGAAACCAGTATACTGTCATACTACAGGAGAAGACAGCGAGGCAAATGAAGAAAAATGCAGATTCAGACATGTCCTTGAATCTTGATTTGTGCCTTGGTTACAAGCCGACAGTTTCTATGGCGGAGACCTCCTCCACTCGTACGCCTCGAGTCTCTAGAATGCCAACTAACAATCCACCCGATCTGAAGAGGGACCTCATCTTTCTCATTCTCCAATTATTGGATGAGGGAAAATTCTCAGAGACTGTCCACAAGTAACTTAGCTGAACGTACCTAATGATTTTCTCTATTCTTTTCTTTCTTTCTTTTAAATGAATCTTACTGTGGTTATACATTATTTTTCAGGTTGGAGAAGGAGTCAGGTGTCTACTTCAATATGAAATACTTCGAGGACACTATACTAGTCGGAGACTGGGACGAGGCAGAGAATTATGTCTCTGGATTCATTAAGATGGATGAGAGCACGCAATCGTTGATGCTCTTCTTCCATCTCCGTTGGCATAAGTATTTTGAATCAATAATCAGGTGACACAACATTTAATCCGTATGTGAGCAACATATTTCTTTCTTACAATACAAAATTCTCTTATTCGATCGTGATATTCTTGATTATTGATTAATGTAGGGAAGATAGAGTAAAAGCTTTGGATATCCTTAACAAGGAACTAAGGGTCTTCCAACCGACATATCCGCAGCTTTACAAGGAGATGACTCAATATCTAACTACTCCGAGGTACACGTCACAATATACTGGTTGCATGTAAATTTTCAGAGTTTTATCCGTTTTTTTTTTATTTTCTTATCAGGGAGGACTCTGCTTTGTCTATTGAGAGTCATGTGAAGTCATTAAGGGCCATGGCCGTGTCTGAGATCAACAACGTGATCATCTCTCATCCGCTTCTATGTGATAAGCTGCAATTTCCCAAATTTAGCAATAAGCGATTACTCACGCTCCTCAGCCAGAGGTTAATATTAACCTTAGCTTATATATATGTCTCTCATCTATATACTAAGAATATTTTTCTTTTTTGGTATGTTGTGGCAGTTTGCAGGGGGTGAAAATGCTTGGTATGACAGAGAAATGAAGATGAACTGGGGATGTAAAGCTTCTGTCTGTGCGCGCGTGCATGCACGCGTGAACCTATGCATATGTTGCGTGTTTGCCATGGTGGAAGAAGAAAATAAAGATAAATGTAACGACTGTTGGTTCTTTTAAGGTCTTATGAATTGTTCTTGTGATCTTAGTAATTTTGCAAGTGATCATGAATCAATTGCTTGCCTAATAAGTTACCTCATAAGATGATGGGCACCATCCATTATGATTTGCACTCGTCCCGATCTATAGGTAACAAAGAATTATATTATTTTAAAATTTATAATTATTATTTTAGCTATGTTCAAAATGGACGGTTGTTAAGTTGTTTAAAAAAACAACATATTAAACTAGTTTGAGTCATAACCTTGGAGCGTATTTGGCAAACTCATAAAACGAGACCAAGATTGAATCTGACACGGTTTTAAGTTTGCTTTTGATTGGCAACAAATAAGCCGGTTTTGGCTCAATTTTTCTTAGGCCAAAAAGAGGTCATAAAACCAGTTTGGTGTTGGACCAAGGGGTGGTGGTTCAACACTAAATTGGTTTAGATTGGAACTGGGCTAGGGTTGAACGTGGCCCAGTTTTTGAGTGATTGCCAAACACATCATAAAATACTCTCTAAACTATGTCGAAAATTTCACAATATACATTTGATAATATTTTAAATAAGATGTATTTTACAGATCATGAATTTGCCGAGTCGATTAGTCCATATCCCATGATGGATTTTACGTCACCATCTAGTGATATCATTATGGAGTTTTATTTCTAGCCTCATTTGTTTACTCAATTTTACCTCAAAACTCAATCACTATTGCTTGTATTCTTAAACCCAATTATTTTTTCTTGTTGCTTTTAAACCTAATTTCCAAAATACAACAGTAGGTAGAGGACTTGTATTTATACACAAACATGATAAAAAACCCAAAATACCCCTTTCAATAACCCCACTTAAACTAGTACCTCTCTCTCTCTCTCTCTCTCTCTCTCTCTCTCTCTCTCTCTCTCTCTCTCTCCTTTTCTTTCCCCTTTCCATCTCTGAGCCTTAACTGAAAAACTCAATTTCCCCCTTCTCGTGCCCGTCGTCGTCTCGTGTCCGTCGTCGTCACAGTTGTCGCCCTTCTCGTGCCCGTCATCGTCTCATGTCCGTCACCATCGCCATCGCAGTCACCGTCATAGTCTCATGTCCGTCGCCGTCTCGCGTCCATTCTCAGCTCTCAAAATTCAAATATATAAAAAGAGAGATAAACATATTTATTTATGGGATATGCCAAATCCTCTCCAATTGAGAGTATTTGGCAAATTTTAAAAATTTTGTGCGTAGTGTTAATTAAGGGTATAAATAAATGGGTATGTTCACGCTACCCCTCATCTAAACTTTCATTGTCACTAAACCCCCTCAACGTATTTATTAGTGCGTAGTGTTAATTGCTACAAATTGAGTTAAAGGAGGGATTAGTGCAACTCAATGTATGTATCAGGGAAGTTATGCGCAAATTACCCTAATGGTAAATCATCTAAATTAGTATATCTATTCCTTTATACAAATAGGAGGATCAGAGAATTCCTATTCATGCTACCGTAAATTCAACAGTAAAATATTTACTGCAGCATGAACAGCAGTATTATCACTGTAGCACACTGGAACACTGTAGCAATTAGCAATTCGAGGAACTTACGATTGCTGTTATGAAAAGTACCATTATTACCGTAGCACAGGAACACTGTAGCATTTTCAAAATGTGAGATGCTATAGCAATTCAAAAATTACTGTAGCATTTAAGAAACACGATTGCTGTAGCATGAAAAAAATTATCGTCGTGCTTTGCACGGACCGCAAATTAGTATAATAGATAAGAACCTTCAAGCACGAAGTCGATTAGGCTGCTTCCAACCAAGTGAATATCGTGTATCTAATAATTGAAAAATTAGTTGTTTCATTATAAAGTAGATTGCTAAATAGAAAATAGTTAATTTATAATTATAATAATTATAGAAAGTGCTTGGTAATATATCCATAACTGCTCAAGAAAATTTTTCAACAGCAAATCGAAGTAATTAATTTTAAAATATCAAAGTAGGGTAGAAAATTCCCCCCAAGCTTATGCAATTGGCAAGTAATTATAATTGCTCAACAAAACACTATTCAATAGTAGGGGTGGAAATGAACCAAATAATTAACAAATAGTTCGATAATTGTTCGAATTACTATTCGATCATATTCGATTCGGTAGTTCATTTACTACTAAACAAATATTTTTTAGTATTCGAGTTTACTAACGAACAGAATTTAACCAGATGTATATTCGATTCGTTTGTCTATTAAATATTCGTTTAAAATTTAATCACAGCTTATTATTTGTATTATTGCACATATGATGTCATATTTTTAATTCACTTATCATTTCTACTTAACTTTTATATACTGATTTTAAGTCTAAAATAATCTTAAATCTATTTTCTAATTAAAATTTTGATTTAAATATATATACATCATATATTAAAAAGGAATAATTTTTATTTATAAATTTTAATATTATTTGAAAATCAAAATTTTTAGCAGAATAAATATACTCTAATATTCGATAAGTATTCATAAATATTCATGAATATTTATCAAATACCAAGTATTCGAGTTCGAATTCGAAAAACTAGATATATAAATATTAGAGTCCGCATTCGAATTCAATAATTTTAAACAAATACAAATACAAACACCTTAGTATTCGATTCGATTCGATCGTTTACCACCCCTATTCAATAGTGATTAAGGTAAAACATCAAAAAAGGGCTAAAATTTTCCCAAACTTCTACAATTGGCAAGTAATTGTTAATAAATCAATAAATACTCAACAAAACATTATTCGAAACCACATCGGAGTAAATCATATCATACTCCTTTTAAAAGCACGAGTCCAGGAAAAGCTTTCTATGGTTAATATTGTGAAGAATTTAACAATCAAGAAATTAACGGCAGTTTGCAAAGAATTTAAAATATTTGGTTAACATCTCAATATCTCAAAAATTATAAAGCACCCTCAAAAGTTCAAATTACAAATAAGCATCTAAAATTCTAAAATTTTAAAACTTGCAAATAACATAGATGAATTCAAGGGATTACCATAACGCACCTAATTTTTTTTAATATTTTAAAACTTAAAGCAACAAACATAATATCAAGAAATTAATAGTAGCCTCCCAAGAATTTAAAAATTTTAATTAACACGCTCAATGTCTCAAAATTTATAGAAACACACTCAAAAGTTTAAATTATAAAAAACAACCTCAAAATTTTAAAAAATTTAAAATTTACAAATAACAAAAGATGAATTAAAGAGATTACCCTCATGCACTTAAAATTTTAAAATTTACCGATATTAACCTCAAAGTTACAAATGTTGTAGAAAAAACTCTTTCAAAATTTAAAAATTAAAAAAAACTTTATTTTTAAAATTTATAACCAGTACACATGAAATCTGAAAACTATTGGCAGACCGCTAAAATTTAAATTTTTAAAAACTTAATCTACAGTTTTAACAATTGCAAAAAGCAGCCTTAAAATTTCAGAGTTGTAAGAAATATAGTGACATTTAAAAATTACCACTGACAAATAAAACATAGAAGTTACAACTACCAAACTTAAAAGTATTTTTTACAAAATACTCCTAAAGTTTTAAAAATTACAAATCACACCCTCAAACTTTAAAACCATAAAAAGGCTGAAATTTTAAAACTTGGCAAAAAAAGTGTAGTTGTTAGGTACTCTTTCATTAAGATATATGTATATTTAATTTCTAATTTGGGGTTTACTATCCATTTTCAGCATCTAAAGATAGTCTAAATTGATACTGGTAAACAAAAGCAATAAGAATTGATTAAAAATATCTGATTAGGGAATAAAAAATTTAAAAAATATTATACCTTAAAAATTATTGTTACCATATAAATTAAAGTAATTGCATAAAATTTTACTAATAAGTTAGAGCAACAAAACACATTAGTAACATTAATTGATAGATGTTTAAATCTATTAAAATGATAAAAGACTATAATATAATAGCTTAGCATTAATTGATTATAATTTAGAAACATTAATCTCTTAGTCTAAATTGATACTGGTAAACAAAAGCAATAAGAATTGATTAAAAATATCTGATTAGGGAATAAAAATTTAAAAAATATTATAGCTTAAAAATTATCATTACCATATAAATTAAAACAACTGTATAAAATTTTATTAATTAGTTGGAGTAGCAAAACACATTAGTAACATTAATTGGTAGAAGTTTAAATCCATAAAAATGATAAAAGACTATAATATAATTGTAGGCGTCAAAAAATGCTAAAAGATATCCAAATACAGCTCAAGAGGAAATCATCCAAGGCAGAAGAACACAAGTATGGGCTGTCTCGCACGCGAGACAGTCTTTGCTGTCTCGCACGCGAGACAGTCTTTACATGTTAATAATATTTATAGAGTAAAAGAATACAATGAATTACGTATGGAGATACTATCAGAATGTTCAGATATATCCTTCAAAAGAATTAACATATTTCTATTGCAAATGAGAAAGTGACGAAAAAAAAATCTAAAATTTAGAAAATGTCCATTGTTATGGTAATTCACCATCTAAAGATGAAAATATCAATAAGTTATGTCTTCATAGGCCCAAAAGAGCTATGGCCCAAGCCCAGCAAAAAACAAATCTATCGACCAGTTGAGCAAACGAGTCATCTTTGCCGACATGAAGTGCGGGGTCAGTCGACCTCTCATGATCAAGATGACTCCTCAAGAGTCCACCCACCTCATGATCAAGATGACTCCTCAAATAGTCGGCTCGACCATCTATTCGGCAGTCTACTCGGCCAGAACCTCGCTCAACTGTCTGGTCGACAAATCATAAGGACGATTTAAAATCCGACCCGTCTCTACTGAGGGGATAAGATCAACTAAGCTCCCTTCAGATATACGTTAATCGATACTACAGTATTGATCGGTCCTATCAAGATCTCGACTCTGACAAATCTCGTGCGTAGACAGCTTAATCTGCTCACAAGTCACTTCCCTGAGATTACTAAGATATTCTCTCCTGTGCTCGAATGACTTCTCTCCCAGTCGTCGGCTGACATCTGTAAAGCGAAGGATGACTAAGCAGCAGGCCTACCTTCCGTAATGCCTCATCTGTCAAATTCGGGATCTTATGGAGACAGTTTTTCCCATGCTCGAATGACTTCCCTTCCTGTCACCAGCCGACATTTGTAAACCAGAGGATGACTCAGCAGCCTGTCCGTTCACCCCACAACCGCCCTCCAATGCATAGTCAGAGTCAAGGGTCAGCATTTCAGCATTTCAGAGGTGTTGGACTATAAAAGGTGGGAAGGAAGGTAAGAAAAGGGGCCTTCTTCTTCTTCTTCTTCTTCTATTTCATAAAAAGCTGAGGATCATTTCTCCCTCTTGAGCTACTTTTACTAAAAAAGAACTAATAACTCAAAAAAGAGTACCTCCTTACAAGGACCTCAATGGTCCTGAGACTCTTCCTCAAACCCTATTCAAGTTCACCAGCTGACTTGACCGTCAGAAGTACCACGGGGGAAGCAAGCCCAACCCTCTTACGGGTTCGTTCTTCTTGTTTATGTAGAAGAATCAGGAATTCCAGTCCAAGGATCAGGTATAAAGTTGGAGGAGGAGTCAGCCCCATCTCTCATCCTCTCCCTCTTCGTCGTCAGCATAAATATCTGAACTGCATCTATCAGCGTAAAGCTCTTATCGATTGTGTGATCTCGGACATCAACAGTTTGACGCCCACCGTAGGACCCACTTAATTATCTGAGAAGACATGCCTAATTCTAAGCAGGGGCCTGATCTCATTCATTCTTGAAGAACACCACTAGAATCGTACCATTCAAGTTAAACAAAACCTGGAATCACATCATTCAAGCTAAGGAGGATTAGTTTATGGCTATGAGGAGCCAACATAGGTATAACCCTCAAGGGTTTCAATAGCTTTCTGAGGAGTATTTGCCAAGCAGGTCATCCCCCAGAAGGTGGACCTGCTTCCAGAACCCCGAAAGCCCTCCTGGAGAAGACACACCACTATGGTGTTTTGTCTGGCTTGAAAATAAAGCACATGCTTCTTATCGCCGCCACAAATAAAACTCTACCTCCTGAACAACCAAGAAGCTTAGAGTTGGATCACAAAGAAGAACCTTGCCTCCAATAAGGGTTATGATCGGATCTAATATCGCTCAAGCTCCTATCGGCGATAGCTCATTCGAGCTCAAGAGCAACAGTCAAGTTTGTGGCAGGCTCCTCGGACCATCACCACCTTCAAAGGAGAATCCTTTTTTGCCAATGATGAGATAGCGTGAAAAACTCAGCGTGCCAACTGATAATCTCCTCCTCAGGAAATCCAGCCCTAACCCCTAACAGATATTTGAACCACCACAGTTGAAGCAAGAACTGGTGGTCGAAGCATGCGACTCGCACTCTCCCTACAAGAAGGTTCCTCCATTCACAGGATGGTCCAGTCGTTGCTATCCTGGAATCCCCAAGGGGAAATTATGATCTCATCAAATTCCAGGAGATAAAGCATCGATGTCTGGGGTTTCACCAACAGGAAGCTCCCATCACAAAAGTTACTCGGCCTCCTGTTGAAACACCAACCTCCGAAGGACCAATCAACAGAGCATTGGCCATACAAGGCAACCAACGATGGTAAAGCAAGATCTGTTGAAAATCACCACATCCACCGTCAGCCTGCAAGGACCTCGATAGAGACTCAAGTTCAGAAAGGTCCTGGCCGATGAGATGGCAAATATGTCGACAACTCAACAACATCTAAAGCCAAACAGCTCGCCCTCAAAAAAGAGAGCAACATCCGACTCCGGATATTCAAACGACTGGCGACTTGGCGTCCTAAGTTACACAGCGACAAGGATGGTCAATAAAGCTACGGCTCGCCCATGCCAAAACAAGAATGTTCAAAGACAACAAGAAATAACCGAGGAAGTTCCATTTTGGTGACCTTATCCCCTGTGAAAAGCTACCTTCAAAATGCATATGAGCAAAGAACAAGAATTCGACGCCTTTTGAACGTTAAATGTTGATAAGATGCACTCCATTATGTACAAATTTCAACAATCAATGAAAGTAAAAAAAACATCAAAGACCTAGCCAACTCTTAAGGATTCTAGACATTCGGCTTCCGAGTCTGATTTGAGAGACCTTGGCTCCTCATCAGGATAAGCCCAAGGCACAACTACTTCTTAGTCAGCAACTAAGACCTTGGCTCCTCATCAGGATAAGCCTAAGGCACAACAACTCCTCAGTCGGTAAAAAAGACATTGGCTCCTCATCAGGATAAGCCCAAAGCATAATGACTTCTTAGTCGACAACTAAGACCTTGGCTCCTCATCAGGATAAGCCCAAGGCATAATGACTCCTCAGTCGGTAACAAAAAACTTGGCTCCTCATCAGGATAAGCCCAAGATACAACGACTTCTTAGTCAGCAACTAAGACCTTGGCTCCTCATTAGGATAAGCCCAAGGCACAACGACTCCTTAGTCGGTAACAAAGACCTTGGCTCCTCATCAGTGTAAGCCCAAGGTGTAACTGGTGGTCGATTCCTTCGGCTCTCATCGACCATCATGGTCAAGACCTTGGCTCCTTATTAGGATAAGCCTAAGGCATAACGACTCTTCAGTCGATAACAAAGACCTTGGCTCCTCATCAGGGTAAACCCAAGGCGCAACTGGTGGTCGATTCCTTCGGCTCTTATCGACCATCATGGTCAAGACCTTGGCTCCTTATCAGTAAGCCCAAGGCACAAAGACTCCATAGTCGGTAACAAAGACCTTGACTCCTCATCAGGGTAAGCCTAAGGCATAACTGGTGGTCGATTCCTTCGGCTCTCATCGACCATCATGGTCCCAAGGCACAACTGGTGGTCGATTCCTTCGCCTCTCATCGACCATCATAGTCAAGACCTTGGCTCCTCATCAGGATAAGCCCAAGGCATAATGATTTCTCAGTCGATAACTAAGACCTTGACTCCTTATCAGGATAAGCTCAAGGCACAATGACTTCTCAGTCAAATATCAAGCCCTTGGCTCCTCATCAGGATAAGCCTAAGGCACAACAACTTCTCAGTCGAATATCAAGCCATTGGCTCCTCATCAGGATAAGTCTAAGGCACAATGACTTCTCAGTCGAATATCAAAACCTTGGCTCCTTATCAGGATAAGCTCAAGGCACAACGACTTTTCAGTCGAATATCAAGCCCTTGGCTCCTTATCAGGATAAGCCCAAGGCATAACGACTTCCTAGTCGAATATCAAACCCTTGGCTCCTCATCAGGATAAGCCCAAGGCACAATAACTTCTCAGTCGAATATCAAGCCATTGGCTCCTCATCAGGATAACTCTAAGGCATAATAACTTCTCAGTCGAATATCAAGACCTTGGCTCCTTATCAGGATAAGTCCAAGGCACAACGACTTTTCAGTCGAATATCAAGTCATTGGCTCCTTATCAGGATAAGCCCAAGGCATAACAACTTCTTAGTCGGTAACCAAGCCCTTGGCTCCTTATCAGGATAAGCCCAAGGCAAAACGACTTCTTAGTCAAATATCAAGACCTTAGCTCCTTATCAGGATAAGCCCAAAACATAATGACTTCTCAGTCGGTAACCAAGCCCTTGGCTCCTTATCAGGATAAGTCCAAGACACAACAACTTCTCAGTCGAATACTAAGCCCTTGGCTCTTTATCAGAATAAGCCCAATGCACAATGACTTCTCAGTCGAATATCAAGACCTTAGCTCTTTATTAGGATAAGCCCAAGGCATAATGACTCCTTAATCGAGTTCAAAGCCTTTGGTACCTTATCAGGAATAAACCCAAAGCACAACATTTTGGCCGAATCCCACAGTCGCCTCTCGGCCTTAGGGGAAATTTGAAGGCCTTAGCACAAAACCTATGGGTTGTCGTCTAATCAAAATAGGCCTTGCAACCACTCACACTAAGGTATGATTCCTGCAAGAATGACAATCCATCAACATAAACTTCGATAAACAAGTTGTCGATCAGATTGTTCAGCCAAGCACAGAGTATTCAAAGTGAACTAATTGTAGTCTCCTACACATGGATCGACATTATGCAATTAATTTACTCAAACTACAAAACTCAAATGTTTAGGCATAAAAGCAAAAATTGGTCTTTCATTCAAAAAGTTCTATTACAATATGTCCTTCATAGTTCTACAAAAAAAAAGAGGAGAAAGGGCGGGATATCTTTAATGCCCACGACCGAGTCCCAAAGGAGGGCGTGGTCGCCTCCCGGCCGCCGCTAAAGAAGAGTCGCCAAGGGAGTCGCCAGCAGACCTCAAAGCATCCACTTCTTGTTCCAGTTCCTGGATAGTCCTAGACTGTCTGGAGCTGATGGTCAGGTAGGACCCTAGCAACCTCTCTGTCTCGGCCAGTTCAACCTCCAAAGTAGCAACATGTCTCTCCACCTCTTCCCTGACTGATCTCTCTATGGTCAGCGTGTGTTCGAGCCGATGGAATGAAGCTAACTCTAATGAAGCCCCTTGGGCCTGACATGCTTGAAAAGCCTGATGAATGTCATTGGTTGACATTTTCTTCAGACTTCCCTCGCCAGCGTCACCGCCAGGGCCAGGAGAAGACTCGTCTGCACCATGCACCTCATTGACCGGAGCAAGAGGTTCTTTGCCGGGCCAACGAGATGGTCCAGATCTCAGGGAAGATTCCCCAACAAGCCCTACATCCACAGAGTTGGCCAAGTCCCTTCTCTTATCCCTCGTCCCTCCAGAAGAGGGAGCAACCTCGATTACGAGGGGCCTTCTGTCAGAATCCCCCTCCACATCAAGGGCCCCCCTTAATCTCTCCCGAGACTCCCCAGCAGAGCCTTCCCTCTCGGCCCCGAGCCTCCTGTTACATACCTCCACTGACGAAGGAATAAGAGAGCTCACCCTGACCGCGAAGCCAGTGGAAGACAAGATCATGGACATGTCCTCCACCAAGTCCTTCGTGTCCAAAGGCCTGACATAAGAACAGATCTTCTCCAGGGCCTCATTCTCCAGATTGCTAAGAACAACTGGCCTTAGGGCCTCCATGTTTACCTCCGGCCAGGTCGAGCAAGCAAAGATGTCGTCATCTCCATAAGCCCACACAAAATGCTCCCTCCAATCCTCCTCCAATTCAGGAAGATCCAGGGAGAGTTAGAAACTATCATCAATATGATAAAAATAGTATGAGTCCCCTTCAGGCGATCCAACACTCAACAAATGACCCAGCACTTTCATGCTGGGCCGTACCCCAACTCGGTAGCAGATGACCACAAAGGCCACCAAAGCTCCTAACGCATTCGGTTAAAACTACATGGGGAAAACCCCCAGAGCTGCATATACTCCCCTGACAAAGGGATGACGAGGTAGCCGCAGACCTTGCTCCAGATGTGCCAAGTACAATAGAACTTGCCCCTCGCCATGATTGTATACGTGCTCTGTCAGCTTGGGCTCCTCAAGTGTTACGGCTTGAGGAATCTCGCACCTCTCGCACACCCATTTCAACTGATCCCTAAGGACCCTTGAACGCAGATGCCGAAGTACGACAAGCTTTTCTTCATGATGGCTAGAAGTGGGAGCTAGAGAAGGCATGGAAAAGTTCATTCTTTAAAAAGTTCGACGATTTTGAAGATGAAAGATCTGTGAGAAAATCTTCTCGGCCCTTAGGATATTTATAAGCCTCCAAAGAACCATGCAGAAGAACTCGAGAGGCACAATCTTGAAGTGACCAAGAAAGATCCACTTTAAGAATCTGAAACGGATTGCTCGAAATGTCAACCTCCGCTCGTGCACATTATTCCAAGCCAATAAATCGGCAATGAAGCGCCACTCATTCTGCCCATGAAGCTTCGTCTCCTCTAAAAAAGTGGTTCAAGATATCAGTTCGTAAGAGATGATGGTTGGACAGAAAGTCCTACACCACATCTTCAGCCACGATCAACTGGCTAAAAACCCTCAAATGTCTTGAGCGGGTTTATACTGATTGAAAGCTCTCATCTATTTCACTCGAACCCGACTAAAGTCAGCTCCGAGTGAAAGGGGCCATCTGTTATGGTAATTCACCATCTAAAGACAAAAATATCAAGAATCTATGTCTTCATAAGCCCAAAAGAGCTATGGCCCAAACCAGCTTAGTGACCAAAACCCAGCAAAAACAAATCTATCAA
Source organism: Asparagus officinalis (assembly GCF_001876935.1). Taxonomy (NCBI): domain Eukaryota; kingdom Viridiplantae; phylum Streptophyta; class Magnoliopsida; order Asparagales; family Asparagaceae; genus Asparagus; species Asparagus officinalis. The sequence goes on along the minus strand of NC_033796.1, from coordinate 35,644,566 downwards.
CCAGCCAAGCAAACGAGTTATCTTTGCCGACACGAAGTGCGGGTCAGTCGACTCCTCATGATCAAGATGACTCCTCAACAGTCCACCCACCTCATGATCGAGACGTCTCCTCAAATAGTCGGCTCGACCATCTACTCGGCAGTCTACTCAGCCAGAACCTCGCTCAACTATCTGGTCGGCAAATCATAGGGACGATTTAAAATCTGACCCATCTTTACTGAGGGGATAAGATCCAACTAAGCTCCCTTCAGATATACATCAATCCATATACATCAATCGACCCCTCATGATCAAGATGACTTCCCTAAGATTACTAAGATATTCTCTCCTGTGCTCGAATGACTTCCCTCCCAGTCGCCAGCCGACATCTGTAAAGCGAAGGATGACTAAGCAGCTGGCCTACCTTCCGTAATGCCTCATCTGCCAAATTCGAGATCTTATGGAGATGGTCTCTCCTATGCTCGAATGACTTTCCTTCCTGTCACCAGCCGACATCTATAAAGCGGAGGATGACTCAGCAGTCTGTCCGCTCACCCCACAACCACCTTCTTATGCATAGTCAGAGCCAATGGTCAGCATCTCAGAGGCGATGGACTATAAAAGGCGTGAAGGAAGGTAAGAAAATGGGTCTTCTTCTTCTTCTTCTTCTATTTATTAAAAAGCAGAGGATCATTTCTCCTCTTGATCTACTTTTACTAAAAAGAGAACTAATAACTCAAAAAGAGTACCTCCTTACAAGGACCTCAATGGTCCCGGGACTATTCCTCAAACCCCACTCAAGTTCAGCAGCTAACTTGACCGTCGGAGGTACCACGGGAGGAAACAAGCCCCACCCTCTTACGGGTTCGTTCTTCTTGTTTATGCAGAAGAATCGGGAATTTTAGTCCAATGATCAGACATAAAGTCAGAGGAGGAGTCTGCAACATCTCCCATCCTCTCCCTCTTCATCGTCAGCATGAAGATCTGAACTGCATCCATCAGCGGAAACCTCTCATTGACTGTGTGATCTCGGACATCAACATCCATGAATCATTTGAATTGGCATTAACATAAGGCATGTCTATTAAAGAAACACCAACTGAGTTTTATTGAAGAATAATTTAATAACTTTATCCCAATCAAAGAAGAGTTCTCTATAGAAGATATAAGAAAAATTAGTAAGCATTCATAAATTTCATACTTTGCTCTTCAAATACTAAAGAACTTAAATATTACTATTATAATCTAAGAGGTTCGTTACATCTCTCCAGTGGATGGCTACATAAAGGAAGGCTATGCCGTTAGTCAGATCCAATGCAGACAGAATTTTGAGAGCGCTCAGCTATCCACTCGTCTTAACTTAGGGCCTTAGCGTGCGTAGCCCTATAGGACCGACCCAGAGTTACAGGAGGTTAGTTAGAATGGCAGGCACATGACTGTGGAGAGAGACCAATGACAGTTGTTTCTCCAGAACCAAGGGGTCGGGGGATCCAATTTGTCGAGGGCTCCCCCCATCGCTAATACTCCTCATCTAGCTAACCTTTCGGCTTGCACAGTGGATCATCGAAATCCAGCTCTCCATCCTCCAAGCGCAGTAATCCGGCACCCTCAAAGAGTAGGGTGAATGACAGTGGTATGGGTTTATCAGACCGCTTCCGCTCAAGCGAGGGTAGCAACAAATAAGGATCCAGAATCTTTTTATCTACAGCCCGCGTGAAGTTAGTTCTATTATATTTTTCACTATAATGGAAGCAAGCAGTATGTTAAATATTCTCTTGCAAGTACAATGATGATTGTATACATCTTTGTTAGTTATATTGCTATGTTAGTTCTAATTGCTCGCGTGTTAGTTCTAGTTTCTCCAATGTCAGTTCTAGTTGCACTCGAGTTAGTTCTACTTTATGTAATGTGTTAGTGCTGGTGTAAGCGTCGGGGCTAATTGCCATGTTAGTTCTAATTGCTCGCGTATTAGTTTTAGCTTCTCCAGTGTTAGTTATAGCTGCACTCGAGTTAGTTCTAGTTTATATAATGTGTTAGTTCTGATGTATTAATCGGGCTAATTACCATATTAGATCTAATTGCTCGAGTGTTAGTTCTAGCTTCTCCAGTATCAGTTCTATATGTACTCGACTTAGTTCTACTTTATGTAATGCGTTAGTTCTTGTGTAAGCGTCGGGACTAATTTCATGTTAGTTCTAATTGCTCGAGTGTTAGTTCTAGTTTCTCCAGTGTTAGTTCTAATTGTACTCGAGTTAGTTCTACTTTATATAATACGTTGATTCAAGTGTAAACATTGGGTCTAATTGCTATTCTAGTTCTAATTACTCGCGTGTTAGTTCTAGCTTTTCCAGTGTTAGTTCTAGCTGCACTCGAGTTAGTTTTAATTTATGTAATATGTTAGTTCTAGTATAAGTGTTGCGTCTAATTGCCACGTGAGTTCTACTTTCTCGCGTGTTAGTTCTAGTTGTTCCATTATGAGTTCTAGCATATACAGTGGAAGTTCTGCTTTATGTAATGCATTAGTTCTAAGTGTAAGTTCTAAGTGTAAGCATTGGGTCTAATTGCCATGTTAGTCTTGTTGGCTTCATGCTAGCCGTATTCATGTTAGTCCTTATTCGGGTCATGTTAGTCTTAGTTGGCTGCATGTTAGTCGCACCTTGGGCCACGTTAGTTCTAATAAAGGTCGTGTTCGAATTTATGTCATGTTAGTCCTAATTTATGTCATGTTAGTTCTACCGCAGCTCAGCTAGTTTACGTCATGTAAGTTCTAATTTATGCATCGTGAGTTCTAATTTGTACCATGCTAGTCATAATTTATGTCATGTTAGTTCTATAGCAGCTCATGTTAGTTCTAGCTTCTCAATTGTAAGTTCTAGCTTCTATAGTGTTAGTTCTACTTGCTGACGTGTTTGTTCTAACTGATCCATTGTCGGTTCTATCTGCTCTCGAGTTAGTCCTAGTGTAATCGTTGGGTCTAATTGTCATGTTAGTTCTACTTGCTTTGCAAGTGTTAGTTCTAGCTTCTCTAGTGTTAGTTCTACTTGCCCGTGTGTTATTCTAGTTGCACTAGTGTCAATTCTATCTTCACTCGAGGTAGTTCTAGTATAAACATTGGTTTTAATTGCTATGCTAGTTCTAATTGCTCGCGTGTTAGTTCTAGCTTCTCCAGTGCTAGTTCTAGCTTCACTCGAGTTAGTTCTAATTTATGTAATGTGTTAGTTCTAGTATAAGCATTGGGTCTAATTGCCACGTGAGTTCTAATTGTCCGCGTGTTAGTTTTAGTTGTTTCATTGTGAGTTCTAGCATCTACAGTGTTAGTTCACGGGGTTCTAGTTGTACAAAGTAAAAAAATTAACAACAAACACATAAATTTATCAATTAAACGATAAGTTTAATAATAAATCATTAAGCTTGGCAATCAGTCCATAACATTAATCACAACAGCCAAGAGATAATCTTTCTGAACAAAAATAAACGTAGACATTAACAGCCTTGTATCAGTCAATCGTTTTTTTTACTAACAAGATACTACTTTTACAACCATTCCCTAGGCTTAACAACAAACACGTAACCTTAACATCAAATCTCTAAGCTCAGCAACACGATGAGCATGCCTGTCTCCCCATAGTCTGTGCTCCAAGTTCATCAGTCGTGGGTGAATATAAATGGCTTTCTCCAATGAACTTGTTAAATAACAGGACAAATAAGATTCATAAGTACAATGAAGACAATCAATTCAGATGGATCAATGCGTGAAATCACATAGGAAGGCATGCATATGATGGTGGCGAGAGTCATCTAGCATATGTTAACACTGTATACCTATACACTGTTAACATAAGCCAGAGGATTATCTCCACCGCCATATGCCTCCTTTCTCATGAGATTTCACGTGTGATCCAACAGAATTGAATGACTTCACTGTACTTTTGAATCTTAACTATCATGTTAATTCTAGCTTTTTGGAGAAAGCAATTTATATCCATCCACAGCTGATGGAACTTAGAGCAAAGACAATCGAATTCTGGTTCATGGCGACAAGGGGGCTTGAAGACGTAGGAGATTTTTTGGAGAGGATAAGCTTAGGATTTACACATATAAAGGAGTAAGGGTCAACAGAGAGTCGTCGATGGGGAGATCGAGGAAAGAGTGAGCCATAAGGTTATCATAACTATCTTGTATGAGAACAAGCCTAGGGATGGTGAGGTTACCACGTGGGGTGTGGGGATAGGTAGGAGTAAATGTTATCTTAACTCTCTTCCTTGGAAACTATGAAATACATTGCATGCAGTAGCAGTCAATATACCTCGGTGACTGTGACAACCAAGTGCATGTGAATAACAGTAAACTTAACATTGAAGTTAGTTGCCTACATTAGTTCTAGCTGAGTTAATGTTATTTGGTTCTGTTGCCTCTGTTAGTCCTAGCCTAGATAATTAACTGTTGTGGGGTCAGTACTAACTGATATCGTATTGGTTCTACCTCCAGCTAACTCAAGTTCTAGTGTAAGTGTTGGTTCTTGTGACGCCCCTGGGTTCACACAAGGCTGCAGTCCGAGGTGAAACCAGGAATGTCAAACCTGCCATGCACCACACCATGCAATAACATGTTTTACCATCACAATTACTATCTCTCTAGAGGAATCAACAATAGGTGTAGGTACAAAGCAAGTAAAAGGTTTTACAACAAATACTTGATGAAATGATAGAACATCAAATTAACACATCTCCTCAACCAAATAAAATGGAATACATAGTCAAAGTCTGAAATGAATAACAACGATATGGAGATCTCAACATGTCTCATAGTACATAATATCTGATACAGGAAGTAAGGCACACGATCTTTACAACTCTAGAACATAAACCTCTTAAGTCTAAAAATGTCTCAAGTGGAGTACAAAATAAAATACATCTAATAAGAGGATAAATAGGCACTAGTAAGGGTCGCCCTCATCCTACGACTCTCCGGGCTCCTGGCTCGTTACCTGAAAGGGGGAGGGACAACGAGCGTCAAAGCGCTAGCGAGTAACATCTCGCCCAACTTTACCCCTTTTCGTTTTTATGCTTAGATTTGAGTTTTAATTCGGTTTTATTGAGCCTAAATCGTATTTTATGTAGATAAAGTAGATCCTTATGGCATAAGATGTGAAAATCGTATTTTATGTAGATAAAGTAGATCCTTATGGCATAAGATGTGAAAATCATATATTTCAGTCTTTAAAAGTTCACTAATGATTTTAGTAGATGAGATTATGGCATAAGATGTGAAAATCATATATTTCAGTCTTTAAAAGTTCACTAATGATTTTAGTAGATGAGAGTTTGACCTGAAACGTTTTTATGAGAGTTTAAATCTATTATTACTATTTAAGAACTTTTAAACTCATGTTGATTAAGTTTGGGATTTTTGGTAAATGAGGTTTTAACTATTTAAACTTGTTGTTTACTATCATATATCACTATTGAAATGTTAAAGTTAGGTGGGTATAGAAATTTCTAAATTTTGGATGAGTTTCGAAGCTGACAGAAACCCAGACTGGGATTCTGTCCTCTTAGCGGTCGACCGCAGCGGACTCAGCGGTCGACCGTGACGCCCCTGGGTTCACAGTTCTGTTGTCTTTGTTAGTGCTAGCTGGGATAATGTTAATTCTAGCTGTTTTAAGGTCAGTTCTAGCTGCATTCATGTTAGTTATACTCCCAACTAGCGCTAGTTATAGCGTAAGCATTAGTTCTGTTGCCTCTATTAGTCCTAGCCTCTATAATGTTAGTCCTAACTGTTGTGGGGTCAGTACTAACTGATATCGTATTGGTTCTACCTCCAGCTAACTCAAGTTCTAGTGTAAGTGTTGGTTCTGTTGTCTTTGTTAGTACTAGCTGGGATAATGTTAATTTTAACTGTTATAAGGTCAGTTCTAGCTGCATTCATGTTAGTTCTACCCCTAGCTAGCATTAGTTATAGCGTAAGCATTGGTTCTGTTGCCTCTGTTAGTCTTAGCCTCGATAATGTTAGTCCTAACTGTTGTTGGGTTAGTCCTAACTGATATCGTGTTGGTTCTACCTCTAGCTAACTCAAGTTCTAGTGTAAGTGTTGGTTTTGTTGCCTTTGTTAGTTCGAGCTGTTGTGGGGTTATTTCTAATACTTACAACATTTCATCTAAGAGTGATGGTGTTAGTTCTTATTTAACATGAAAATACTTTCGACATGCCAAAAATGAAATATTTTATAAATATACCATCAAAACAGTTAACAACATATCAAACACTTAGTCAGCTATAGGTTCATTACATGTTTTACGGTTATGACATTCCATATGACATCGAGAGCATTTAAGTGGTCGAGTGTACACAGTTCTGTTATTGATGTGTCTGGTTTTATTTCTCCATTTCCTTGTTGTTATTAGTGAAGGTAAGATTTGTATCTCATCCCGTGGTACGCTGCGCTTCTCGTAGTCAGGGATAGGGTATAGGATTGACTCGTAACTTTTTTTAAAAGCTTCAACCGTTATAAACCAATCACAGAATTGGTAAACGTCTCTCTTCATAAACATAATAGTTACGCATGCATGTTTGCAAAGAACACAGGTTTTATTCCACACATGGCACGAGCATGTTTTATTATTAAGATCCACTTGACAAGTTCTATGAGACTGTACCTCAAATAATCATGTGTGGGACTGACGCACCTCCAATGGCCGCCCATTTCCATGTTCTCTTTGAGGGCAAGTTAAGCTTTAGGGCAAAGAAATTGATTCCAGTTTTTAATCATGACTCGTCGCTCATTCATGTGAATCATAATCTATTTACGTATGTGCTCTACCAGTTGAAGTATCCGTAGAAGCCTAGCCTCATGTATCCATTTGTTGAATGACTCTAGAACATTTTATGTAACGTGACCATATCTTAAACATAATAGGGAATTCGTCAAAACTTCTCATTAGTTCTACTGAGTCATTGTTAGTTATAGTGCAAGTGTTGGTTTTAGTGACTGTTAGTTCTAGCTAAGCTATTGTTAGTTCTATCTACTACTGTGTTAATTCTATATGCCCTCATGTTAGTTCTACCTCTAGTTAGCATTAGATCTATTATAAGTGTTGGTTTTAGTGGCTTTGTTAGTTCTAGCTTAGTTGTTATTAGTTCTATCTGCTGTCGTGTTAATTCTAACTGCATTCATGTTAGTTCTATCCCCAGCTAGCGCTAGTTATAGTTTAAGTGCTTGTTCTATTGCTTTTGTTAGTTCTAGCTTCTCCAGTGATAGTTCTAGTTGTTCTCGTGTTATTTCCACTTCCATATAACTTTAAATTCTAGTTGAAGTGTTGGTTCTATTGAATATGTTAGTTCTAGCTGGGTTAATGTCCGTTCTAGAAGTTGTCGTGTTAGTTCTAGCCATTCTCGTGTTAGCTAACACAATGTCTAGTTTAAATGTGGGTTCTAATGCCTATGTTAGTTCTAGTTATGTTCTAATGCCTATGTTAGTTTGTAGGCTGTCTAAAAATTATAGCAGATAGCTAATCCTCATCAAACATCAATGATAGAAGTTACAATTCGACGGCTTCCAGAAGACTATATTTTAAAGACTTTCACGTAGATCGATGAATGTTACAAATCAACGACCTTCACGACAACCGATGAAAGCTCTGATCAATGGACTTCACAACCAATAATGAGAATTGTAATCTGACGACTCTTATATTTCAAAGATCTAAAGCGAAGATTACAAAACAACTATCGTCGCGACACTCTAACAGAAGAGATTACAAGTCAACGATCTCTTCAATCCAAGACGCAGGACTCATCCCTGCATCCCAGAGGTGAAGCACAAGTGGCCTCATTCCAAAGTCAAAGCTATGCAAACGCAGCTCCTAAATACTACAAACGCAGCTTCCAACCGCTACCAAACATAGCATCTAACTGCTGCCAACACAGCTTCTAACAGCTGCCAACGCAAGTTCCATCTGTTGCCCAACGTAGCTTGCAAATACTGTGTTTAAATGTAGATTTCATTCCAGAATACAGGACATGCATTTGACTCGTTCAAACACGAGTTGAACGGTTCCAGAAACCGTTTTCTCCCCATGATCTAAGGGATTTCCGCCCCCACTTAGGAGCAGATTAAGGAGGCGGTTACACTCCATTCAGCCCCACTTAGGAGTGAATTAAGGGGGCGGTTACACCCCTTAATCCCCTATAAATAACTGAAAAATTAGTTTAGTTAAGTGCTTTTTGCCTGGGGCAGATCAAGAGAGATCTTTGGATCCTTGAGCATTTTCAGATCTAGAGATCAACAAAGGGCATTCTTCGGCAACAGGAGCTATCTTCGTGCTTGGCTTGTCTAACCAATTACGATTAAGATCAATCAACTCTTTTATAAGAGTTTAAACTCGCTTTGAGTTATCAATTCATTCAGAGTTTCAAACTTGCCACGCAAGTCCTCCACAGCGTCAAATCGTGAGGAGAAGATCATGTTCTAGTGAAAATAACGTTAACTGGAAGTGGTTCTTACAAGGTTAGTTCTATCCTTTGCCTTGAATCCTAAATCCCTCAACCTTGTCTTGAAGTTCTCAACTAGATGCAGAACACATCGAGAGTGTATAGTATCTGGGAAAAATTCTCTAACCGATTCTCTGATTCCTTTATCCGCATCTGATATTATAACAAGTTTATGTGGAGGGTTGTATGGATCTGAACTTTTGTAAAGAATAGATCACAAGCCTATAAAGAGTTGTGGTTAACATACACGAAGTTAGAGTTAACAAGGAGTGAGTTAGAACTATCATGATCTACAATAGAAACTAACATGGCTCAAGATAGAACTAACCTTGTAAGAACCACTTCCAGTTAACGTTATTTTCCTGATTACATATGCGATAAGCTAATGGAAATATCCCATGATTTCCATCATATGCTACGGTGCTGAGGAGTATACCTTTAAATCGATCTTTCAGAAATACACCATCCAAAATATAAATGGTCTACATCGGTGCAAAAATCCATTTATGCAGGCGGAGTAGCAAATGAATAGCCTTGTAAACCTTCCCTTATGTTGTTCAACATGAATGTAGCTACCTAGATTTGTCTTCTTAACCTCTTCTACATACCTAGAAAATTAAAGATTAAGTGTTAGGATCAACATTAAAAAAATTCGTATAAACAAACAGCATCATATGAATAAAATTAGTTTGTATATTGTAGGTATTATCTTCTTTTTACCATCGTAATTGATCGTAGGACTCATGGACATTGCCATATAATTGCTCTTGTGCTCTTTCTTTACCCCCACCATATCTTACTATAATCGATCCTAAGCCCATACAAACTTAAAAACTCTTTTTGTACATCAACATATCGTATATATGGTCGGACCTTTAACATGGGTTATAATTGGGTCGCAATGAATTGTTGAGAGGCCCTAGATTGACCTGTATTATTGTCATGCTGCCCACAAGAGTGATTGTCTACGAACATTTTGATTTCAAGTCTATATTCATCTTTAGCTGGAGAGGCAAATAACATCCACATATAATTTTTGGCTTCCTTAAACCGATAAAAAACTCGAATACGCTTCAGTTTATTCTTTCCAAACTCGTACTCGAATTTTTTTTGCCATAGAGTAGTATAGCAAGGCCAATCTTAATTTCTTCGCACTTTCAAACTGTTGTCCCTTACCGGTTAACACAGTGTACCACAAAGCAGGAATCCTCTCTATTTTGTTAATCATGTCACCAAACATCAAATCATATCTCCGGAAGGATTATCATTGTGAATCCTATCTGAAACACATGTGGTCGTCGATAATGGCGGGACACAGTCTATACTTTTTGAGTTCAAACTGCTGGAAGCGCCGCAAATATTAAGAACATAAACAATTAATCATAAACTACACAAATAGTAGAACAGACCCCACAATAGCTAAAACCAACATTATCCCAGCTAGCACTAACAAAGGCAACAGAACCAACGCTTACACTAGAGCTTGAGTTAGCTGGAGGCAGAACCAATACGATATCAGTTAGGACTGATCCACAATAGTTAGGACTAACATTATCGAGTCTAGTACTAACAGAGGCAATAGAACCAACGCTTAAGCTATAACGGGTGCTAGCTGGGGTAGAACTAATATGAATGCAGCTAGAACTGACCCCACAATAGCTAGAATCAATATTATCCCAGCTAGCACTAACAAAGGCAACAGAACCAATGCTTACACTAGAACTTGAGTTACATATATAAAGGAGTGAGGGTCAACAGAGAGTCGTCGATGGGGAGATTGAGGAAAGAATGAGCCGTAAGGTTATCATAACTATCCTGTATGGGAACAAGCCAAGGGATGGTGAGCCTATCACGACATAAATACTGACCTTAGCATCAAAAAACCCAATAACCTACGTCTCTTGTCGAACTTGCTTGTTTTTTTTTGGATATTTGAAGAAGCATCATCTGCTTCTTTATTAGTTTGCATGTGAACATTTTTCAGTCCAAGATTGTGGCAATGCTCCACCATAGACGACAAATCTCCCTCATTCTCAACAGGAAATTTTAAGCTTCTATTCGTTTTATCTTTGTATGACAAACTTAATTAATCATATGGAAGATCTAACATCTCTAACACATCAAATTTGAGGTCCAGAATGGTGGTTGAAGAGTTAATCTTCATGAATACTACTTTATCCCCCGAAGAGACAATGCAGATGATGTCCTTCTCAGCTATTATGAAGGGAATGTAAGAGTAATGAATCGAATTTTAGTATAAGTCGGAGTAATAGAGAGAGTAATGGAGGGAATTTTCATCTGAGGAGGAGTAATGGAGAACTAAATAGTTATTTCTCATGATAGTGTAAAAAAGGCAGGGGGGCTTTACCTCCATTTCTTCTATCATATCGCATTAATGAGAAGTGAATACTGTAGCTTTTGGGGACGAGTCATCGTCTGGGGAAGAATGAGAAGGGCAGGTTCGGGTTTTTGACAAAATACAATCTGCTTTTAGTATAATTCTGACGTGGAAGAGCCTTGCCACATTAAACGTCACTTTTTAGAGCTTATCCACATGAGGCAGAATACAAGGGGCCTCGTCACATGAAGTTTCTGCTTTTGGGACCTGGATATATTTTTCCCTTTAATTTTTCCCTTAACAAAAAAAAACAATATAATTGTACTATTCTATAAGAAATAAAAGTCTTACCCTTAAAATATGTATTTATTAAATTTTCAAATATGATGATTTCGGACCCGTGCTTTGCACGAGATTATAGATCATGAATGAAAAGACACCAAGAAAAAGGTTATTTTCATATATACCCCCAAAAATGATTTATAATTGCACGATTATCCTCTACATCTTTGTATTTACAAAACCAGCCCTCAAATCATCAACTTTGGTAAAGAGAAGCCTTAAAGTCAACAAACTACCAATTGATGAATAAAAATTTAACTATTTTCTTCATAATTTTAACATTGCAGTTACAAATTTGTCTATCAAAGTTGACAATTGATTTATTTCGCCGCACCTTTTTCCAAAATTAATAATTTAAGGGATAGGTTTGCAAATATTAAGATTTAAGGCATAATTTTGCAAATACCATGATTTAAGGAATACACGTGTAAATAACCCAAAATAAAAACAGAAAGAGTACATGCTCACAAATCAAAAAGGGCAGTCGCCCGAGTCTTTGGGGCTTGTAATGGGAAATCGAGGGCGAGAGCAAGCAATTTACGGAGCGCGAAATGCGTTAATTGAGAGAGGAACTTCTAATCAAAGAAATCCACAAAATAGCAAAAATGGAAAGAAGAAAACCCCCGAAAAAGAAAAGAAAAATATTACTCCCCGAACCATCCTCCTCCTTTCTCACATTTTCCCCCTTTTGATGCCCAAATGATTTGATTCTCGGATTGAAAGCCATTTCATCTGAATTAATTGCGGGTGGTTACTTTCTTCAACCCTAATTGATGAGAGATTATTCATGAATTTTCATGGTTTTTGTTAATTTTACTGTCATTGATTGAATAATTGCAGATGGCTTCTAATACAACTGAAAGCAGCACGCAATCCAAAAATCCTCAACTTGGAGAGAGCGATAAAGTTAGCAAGAGCATCAAGTGCCCTGAAATTTCTAATGAACAACCTCAGATTCCTCCTGATCCCGATGTAAATTAGATTTTTTATTACTGTAGTAATGTTTTATTTATTTATTGTTTTATTCTACCTTCACATTTTTATGAGCTACTATCTGATGCAATTGAATCCTTTGTTGTTCACAAAACCACTAGAGCAACTAGATGATTAGATTGTTGGGAAAACCAAAGACTAGGATCCCAAGCCCAAGATCAAATGCGGAATAAGCACAACACATAACCACACTCGGACAACCAATAGAAAGTGGTTGGCCACAACTTCGGCCTACGTCCACGACCAAGGAGAAATCTTCCACTATATCAATAAGAGGAGAACAATACAACTCCCAGTACTCAAAGCTTACACAAAGCTTGAGACTCTACAATAGGAACAAAAGGAAAGTGCAAGAATTTACCTCACTAGCTCTATACACACTACCAACTTGAAGAATCACCTTCTAACAACAAGTACAAGCAAATCAAGATCTCCAAGATATTGTGCAATGTTGAACAAATCAACCAAGATGAGCTCCCTACATGCCCTAGTTTTCTCCCCCTCTTTCTCCTCTCCCTCTCACAAGACTTCCCACTTATGAGAAGGATAGAATTATTCACCTCTTCATAATACTTGAGCCCTTATATGGCTCAAGTCCCAGCCCAAACACAAATGGGTTGAACCAGCTTGGCCAAGTATCCATCAGCTAGACTAACTAAATGTTTGAGTCCACTGATAGGTATGGACCCAAACCCAACATATATTTTATCTTACGCCCTCTATCTGAAGTAAATTTTGCAAATGTAAGGACTTACACAAGCTAGTTCATTGGAGACAAAATTGGCAGAAGATTGCAATTTTCTAGCCCAGAGAAAAAGACACGGATGTCTTCAAAGTTCTTGTTCTAGAAGTTTGCCTAGAGAAATTTCGGAAAACCCCCTTGAATTTTGCACAAAACGACAATGAAGTTTACAAATTAGAGAAAACCCCCTAAACTATGGGAGCTTCATATTGCGAAGAGTTCCAGCAACTAAAATACCATTTATAAAAAGGCAACCTGCCTCTTGTAGTAAAGCTGTAAAAGTGTAAACAAAACTCGCTCCCTGATTTTTTTTTCTCATTTCCCTCTTTTCTCTCTAGACAAACCCTAAAATGGAATTTTCCCTGTAGTTCAGTTGAAACTTATCAAAAGTTCAGGGGAGTTCTGTGAAATTCCTCAAGATTTAGGGGTTTTCTTTAATTTTTAAAGTTCATGGCATTTTGTGCAAATCACCTCCAAAGTCTAGGGGGATTTTGTGAAATTTATCCAATCTGTCTTCGTCATAGCTGTGAAATGGCAATCAAGTTGCATAGCTTGCACACATTGATGTAGACAGGAAACTATGCGATGCATGAGCATAAAGACTGCACGTCCTTCAGCTGTTTATTTCATAAAAGTAGTTTGAGGATATAACTTTTCCTAGATTTCTAATTGTTTTGCTCTTCTATTTTCAAAACCCTTCTGGTAAACTTATCTTTGTTGCATTACAATCTGAGAGAAAAGTTCATTAATTGTGTCAAGTAAGAAACAAAAGAAGTATGAGAAACGTAATACCCAATTTTAGGGCCATGTTGGAGTATTCTTAAAGGCATAAGGTTGCAGTGCACAGTCTCTAACTCTTGAATGGATGTGTAGAATATAGGCTGCAAGTGGAGCATATCTCTCTAATGCACCTTAGAAGATGCACATATGAGAATCTGTGTCTACTATCTTGCAATGGGTAGAGGTATTTAATGAGTCAAGACTCATCAACTTCAGGCAACTCAAACCAACTACATCTTGCAATCAAGAAAGGAATTCAGACTCAAGATTTATAGTTGCATCGGTCACTTGCTGCATCCTCTACGTTAGTTGCTTCTGTAGGGACTCTTTGGTTGCTGGAAACTAGATGGGTGCGGCAGAGGCCTGAGTTGACTTCTATGCATGGTTTTAAATATCAACCGATAATTCGATATTATCGCCGAGTTATCGGATTTGGGACCTTTCCGTTAGGATAAGTATGATTTTTAATCGGTTATCGTTTTTATGGGTTTATCGGCGAGTTATCGGCGATAAAGGCACTTATCGGCTGATAAGGGAGGCTGAAAATATTGACTTTATCGGCGTGAGTTTTGAGTTGAATTGTTGGGTAATGGGTTGTTACTTAGTGAGTTTTTAAACCCGACCCGACCCGCTTTTGACAATAAAATGAAGTTTCTAAGTTCAGCCTTAATCCTTCGTGAATCTCTCTCCCTCTCTGTGCGACTGTTCTTCAAACCTCCGAGCCTCTTCGAACTCCATCGAGCTCAAGATCTCTGTTCCCCTCTAACTCTGTTGACCTCGTCGCTCGCCTCCCCAACCTCGAAGCTCATGTTCGCTGACATCGCTCGCCTCGCCGACCTCAAAGCTCACCTCTGCCGATGTTGCTCTCCTCCCCGACCTTAAAATTCACCTCCGCTGAAGTCGCTCGCCTCCCTGACTTCGCAGCTCAACTCCGTGACGTCGATTGCCTCCCCGACCTCGCAGCTCAACTCCGCTGATGTCGATTGCCTCCCTGACCTCGGAGCTCACCTCCGTTGACTCGCTCGCCTCCTCGACCTCGAAGCTCACCTCCGAGCCTCTTTTAAACATGATTATTTGCATTTTGGTATGTTTATATTTCATTAAGCATGGTTAGATTACAATTTTTGGTTATTATTATATATATACACCATCCAATATATCACTCTGGTAAATACTACTTATCCCCGATTTCCGCTATCCGATAAGGATTTTGACCGTCCGATAAATCCCTGATAACCGATATTTAAAACCTTGCTTCTATGTTTTTGGGGTAAGAAGTGGGAGGGAACTAGAGGAAGAAAAATACTTCAGTCTCTTAGCCTCTTAATCATTCTTTTTTTTTTGGCAAACCAATAGCAAAGATTGCATGTCTTGTTAGTTGCCGCCTTAACCTTTTCTTTTTCACTTTTGTCAAGTCAAAAAAGAGTTCAACAAAAGCATTTAAGTATTTTCTTCTTGCTTCCTAAATTTTAAGAAATTACTCATTTTCTTGCTGTCTATTTAGTTGCCAGTTTACAAACAGCCCATAGCACATTTGATGTACTCTGTTGTTACATTTACCCAGTATTCTTTCCTCTAGGCTACTTGTTCTTTTCTGTGCTAATGGCATGTTGATCACTTAAACTTTGCTTAAACTTCCATGCCAATGACACCATGGAGCTTAAGTTTGTCCAGATTATCATCAGATTTAAGTGATGCAATACTGATTTCTTGATGGTCCTTCCTGCTTAATGGTAATTCAAATTTGGACCAGAAACTGAGGCGTGATTTAAACCCCCCGTTTATGCTTGGTGCATCCAAATCCTTTGTCCCTTCTGTCTGAGTTCAGGTTACCTACTGCCCTAATTTCTGAAATTATCTTTTCTAGGAGCTGACCGTACTTTGTTATTTTGCTTCTGAATTGTCTTTCAGTATGATGTTTTGTTCAATAGATTGATGCATATCATTAGTCTTTAAGTGATGTGACCTTATTTTTCGTGATTATTTTAAATTTTACTTTGCTTGTTATCTAATTTCTTTTTAGATTAGCCTAATTTGTTAAGCATGCTGGGAATAAACTGAGATTTGTGCAACTTCGCAGATTATTAAAAGCGGGCCTCTGTTCCTATCTTCCAGAGGTATGTAGTTCTTCAAGAACTTAGGTCTCCATGGATTCCTTACCTGTCTTATTCCAGTATGTGATAGCTTTTTGCTGTCGAAATAAAAGTTGCTTTATTAATTTATGAACTGTCTAGTGTACTGAATGGAACATCTTACCTTATTATTATTTAAAAGACTATCACTTCTCACTTTCACGTAAGTTTTTAGTCCGCTGTGACTGCTTTGCTCTTTGTTTACAAGAGGAGATGTGAGAGTGGAACTGAAGACAGAAAGTAGGGAATACCAATTTTGTAAGTGTTGATATTACTGAAGCACTATCAAATTTAATGGTAGGATAAATTTGAACTGCTAGGTAAACACATATGTGCTATTCTAGATGTTTACATGTATCAAGCATATGGTGTTCCACAGATTCAAGTTCGAAAGAACTTTTAGTGCAATATGCTAATTAATCACGGTTCTTCATGTTATACGTGAGCTTGTATGCTATATTTGCTTGTATTATCTTGTATCACGTTTCTTCATTTTATACGTGAGCTTGTATTCTATATTTGCTTGTATTATCTAGTATCATATCTTATTTAACTTGAATTAAGTGAATCGATTAACTTAAGATACCTTGAGAGTTCGTTGTCTTTCAGTTAGTTATTGATGAAATGTTGCTCTGATGGAGATTAACTAGAATATGGAGAATTAGCAGAACGTTTACCTAAAGAAAGTGCTTGTTGTTTTTTTTAAATACTTTTACTGTTTCATCCAGTGTTGTAAAATATTTTTGAACAGTAAACTATACATGATGTAGAATTTACGAGCAACAAACATGTAACCCTTATCTAACTTAAGTCATTAGCATATGTGTTTAAAATACCAGTTGGCATGCCCAACATATTGGTTGAATTGTTGTCTTAGGCCTAGCTGCAAATAGATACATTTGCTATAATGATTTAGGAAAGTTATAGGCGATATCTCTGGCAACATTTTGGCTTCAGTATATCAGACGAAATGGCGCCATATTGGGTTTTGCTAACATTCGTTTTAAAGTGAGCTCAGATCCCTAAACCCAACTTGACCCTGTTTATAGAAATATTATATTTGGAGATTTTGACTCAATTCTTCTTCGACCCCAAAATCATCATCCGAGATTGTTGCCCTCAACTGCTACCTTTGTTGGTATGTCATTGACTACGTGCCGCTAGGGGCGGGAAATGATATGAATCTAATCGAATACCATAATGTTTGCATTTGTAATCTTTTAAAGTTTTTGAATTCGAATACTACTCTCTGAATTTCTTCTGATTCAAATACAAAGATTCGCAAGTATTTATTGAATATTATGATATATTATTTGATTAATAATGTACAATTTATGAATATTAAACTATGTAATTAATTTTTTTAAATTTGGTTAACAAATTTGGTTTAAGAACTGACTAGGGGCATTTAAGCTTGCCAACATTAGTATAGGACTTTAATTCAAAATGTAAATTGGTTAAAAACATAACGTCACATGTAATAAATACAAATTATAAGGGAAAAGCCTCTAAATGAATATTTAATAATTAACCAAATCGAATATACATCTAACATTTGGTTAAATTCTATTTGTTTATGACTAAAAACTATTTATTTGCAGTTAAATTAACTATCGAATTGAGTATAACTGAATAGTTAGATGAACAATTAACAAACAATATTTAATTATTTGGTTTGGCTCTACCTCCACTTGC
>NC_033796.1:35614205-35626958 GCF_001876935.1 Asparagus officinalis | reverse complement strand
TCTATCTCTCAATGTCTGTGCTTACGCCTCCCTCTAAAAGGGATTTTGCTCACTGGTCTTGTAATACTCTTATATTTTTAATTGTAAAGAATAGTATGTATAGTTATTTGTAATAGGGATATTTTATTATTAAAAAAATAATTGATTTAGTTGCATCTTGTTTCTTGCAGGCTTCGAAGTTGGTCTTGTTGAATCTTTTAACATACATTGAACTAAATGTTCCTTTCTAATACATAATGATAAATGTTTTTGTTACCTCTTGTGCCTCGTTTTTTAGATTATATTTCATTTAGATTTAGGACATCTATGACATGTATAACATACTTTCCAATATGACCATATTTAGTTTATATCCCGAGCACTACTTAATATCCCCAATTTAGGACATCTGTTACATGTATACATACTACCTATGTGACCATTTAGATAATATCCTAATGATTACTTAATATCCCCAACATAACCTCGATGTCCGCCATAAGATGTGAAACTCGTCTGACATGAACCCAACATCGAATTCTAGTTAGAATAAGCGTATCAAAGAGATTTTTTTGCACCTACAAAATTGTACAAGCATATAGGATTCTCACACATTCTTATCTAAAAGCTCAAGGTTGCTCAAGTACATCTATTGCATAAAGGACACTCTGAAAACTTTGGTTTTAAAGATATTAGTTTATATCACGAAAAGTTTATTGTACTCTCAGAAGAATTTTATGCTTACATATAACTTGACTTTTTATAGAACATTTTTTCCATAGAACAGCTCATCTTATATTCCTACTTTTTTTGTGACGGTGAAAAGTTCAGACAAATAAATACTTCTTTTTTTGTTGGATAACTTTAAGTTTATAGCCTTGTTGCTTTACGCTGAAATGCAAATAATAGTCTTTTAATATTCAACTTGCACTCTCTATGACAAATTGCAGGAATTGGATGGACACAGTGGAAGAAAAGGCTGTTCATTCTTACGCCTACATCACTGACCTTTTGTAGAATTGATCCAGTAAGTTCTTTGATTTATTTCATCGCTTATTTTTTCCACATTAATGAAGTCATAATATCATCTACATTCTATTAGTCAGTACAATCACATTTTTGTCTAAAGTACATTTGATAATACCTGCCAATAGATAATACTAATCACTTGTCAGTGGGAGTAGGCAGGAATGGGGTTTCAGTGTAAATGATAAAGGATATGCTGTTGCGATTTTACATGTACTTCGATAAGGGGAATCACAGATTGAAACTCCTCAAGTCTCACTATTGTTTATTGCCAGCTAGCTACCTGTTTGTCATTACAAAACCGGGCGCTCTTAAATACAATTATCATTATGGTCAATAATGTTCGTTAATGTCTTTGGAACCTCAAACCGTAGGTTGTAATATTATACATACGTTCGTTCTATTTTGTTGATTGTTCTACTTAAGAACTAAGAAGTACTCACAAGTCTTGTATTGCCAGGCTTGTTTTTCATATGTAATTGAAAACTATCCTGTTCGCTGTCTCAAGTTAAAACTGTGCTCATAATTATAAAATTCATCTCCACTGCACCAAGTGTTTAGTAGAAAAGAGATGTTAAAGTAGTGAATTCTAAAAGTATAGTAAAAAGAAATGTTTCGATATAAGAAGTAAGTTACATCCTGTTGCTCAGTAGAAAGGCGAAGAGAAAAGCATATTTGTTACTTTATTAATTATGAAGATAATCAAAATGAATTTTAAGCATATCTAGAATTAGATATGATGTTGGATATAATATAATTGTTCCACATCACTTAACAGTACTATGCCATGCTACATAAATATGTGGTGGGGCCATCTCTTAAGTCAATGGGAGCCGCCACTACCTTCAGATCACCTCAAGAATTATGCAATGATTGGTAGGTTAATTTTGCAAGGATGCTAGATCATAAAATGAGGGGAATATGTTGTAACCTAGCTAACAGTTACACATGAGATGTGAGGTAGAAGGGTTTCTACTGTATAATAATTTTTACAATCTGAAGAATTAACATAACTAGCATTTTTTAGTGAGGGACCTTGAAAAACATCATAGTTAAATAGACTTGGGCCTAGGTAGTATTATGATGGGTGTTCTCCTAGGAAGGCCTTGCTTGAAGATTTACGAGTACCAATTAGAATAGCTTAGTAATAATTCTCCTTGTGTGGGAGTTTCTTTCTCCCTTCATGGAGTCTCTCTTCCAATGTATGGGCTTTTGCTCCACTTTTCGGGATGCCTTCCTCATTGTTTTAAATATCCCCGACATGGCCTAATATATCGCTCAATATATCCTTTTACGGGCTTGCCGCAACCGATATAGTCTCTAAATATCCTTTATCGCTTTTTGGCTATTATGGGCGATATATTCCTAATATGGCTGATATATCAGATGATATGTGTGTTGACTAATGTATATTTTTATATGGCTTGTTGCAAAATAATATGCCGCTTTGGCAATTTTTGGACTAGATATCATAATTTTCCCATTATATCAATTGATATTTTGGCCTAAAAAATTCAAAGGAAATGTTGCAATGTTGATTTGTATTTTTGTTTGTTTTACAAAATTAGTGATCCTAAATATATATTATTTATATTTGTATGCTTAGATTTCATTAAGTATGTTAAGACTACATTTTAGTGCATTATACTATTATATATGCAAACATCCATTATGACATTATGACATTCTGATATTTACTACATATCCCCGATATTTTTCTAATAACAGCAATCTGATATGAATTTTGGTCTTCCGATATTTCTTGGATATCCAATATTTAAAACCTTTGCCTTCCTCCCACTTCTATAGTTATCCAACTCTATCAATGTAATTCTATGTCACTTCTTCGAAAGAAAATAGAAAAAAGAGAAGCATACAATTTTTAATAAGTGAACACAAGTAAAGTGATATTCCTCTATTTCAATTGCTCCATTGGTCATAGTGCACATTTTTTGAACTGTGATCATCTTGTAAAAAAAAGAAATAAAAAAGAAAAAGAAAAAGCAGGCAGTCTATGAATCATTTATCTCTAACACCTTTCTGGTTTGATTATCTTACTGCTGTTGACCATAATGCTGGCAAGTACTTGTTTGACCAGTCTCAATTTGCATAATCAATTGACATGTTATGTAGTGCAAAACTTGGTTCAAAGTACCATTTTCAACTTTCTTAAACATCAGTTTCCCACTGTCCCAAGTTTTGATATTAAGGAACCTAGCGTTAACTACGTAATTTCACCACATTGCTACTCATTCAAATATTGATGTGATATCATAGTGTTTGTGTGTATGGCTCCAATCTTGTTTAAACATCATATGAGGAAGTTGTAATATATCGTATAGTGGGACATATACTGAAGCTATTAATTATTTGCTTGGCTATATTCACTTAATACTTGCATTCATTTTCCATGTGACATTGATTGACCTTGCAAAATCACAACTTTATTTCTCTCAGAATGTGCTTCCTCAAAAAGGGATTGAAGCGAACACTGTCCTTGGCGCCATTGACTTTAGCAACTCGGGAAGGTGCACATTCTTATCGGTCTTAAAATTTCCTGTCTCCTTTCCTTGAAGCTCTATTTTCCTTTTTTCCTTTTTCGGCTGCTATGCAGTGCCGATAGTAAGTGACTTTTGAATTGCTGTTGGCAAGTAAACTGATGGTAAATCAATCTCTGCAGTATTGTTGTTAAGACAGATAAGAAGTTCTTGACAATTTCCATTCCTGATGCTCCTCCTGATGCCCGGACTTTTACATTAAAGGTATCTGTGTTAGTATTTTTTCCCTTCCTGTTTGGACCCTTCCATGGTGCATCAACCTTTTGTGATTGTTCTTTTAATTGAACAGGGAGAAACTTCAGAGGAATTGCAAGAATGGAAAACTGCACTGGAAAATGCAATAGAGCAAGCACCTAGCGCAACTGCTTCTGTCAGCCACAGTGGAAGCTTCCGCACTGAGACAGCTAACTCAGTTGAAGCTTCATTTGAACAACGTGCGTCCATTGCTAATCTCATGCATTTATATCTCTTAGCTTTGTTGGGGTTGTGTTATATTCATGCATCATATAAAGTTATCTGTAAGCTTATGATAATAACAATCATCACAGCATCAACATTTGAAATTAATTTAAACCTCCACTCTTGGTGCTTTCTTCATTTCTTGATGAGGAAGTTGGATGTCCTTCAGAAACTGTCTTGCAAGTTGCAACACTTTCATGTGATTACAAGTTTAATTTGTAGTTCCCCAGACTGACCACAAAAGCAGGATTGGTACTCATATATGTGATATGTATCTCCCAAAAGACATGGAAACATGTGCACGTGTCATGTGTGTACATACATAGGTCAGTATCTGTTTATGTGCATTTAATGTTCTCAGATTCTTATCTGCTGAGTTAAAATTTTAGCACACTCTTCAAACTAGTTAAAAATTTAGCATATTCTTCAAACTAACTTGCAGAACTCTATACAATCGAAAGAAACAAGTATGACAGAAAATAGAAATTTATTTGTAACTTGAAAAACCTATAAAAATTATTGAATGCATGTCATCTAAATATCTCTTAACACAAAGACATGCATTATGAATTCTCTTTATCTGACTGTTTGTTTTCAATACATTAGAAATCAATGTCGTATACTTGTTACAAAACTGTTATGTGTATAATATTGATCCTTCAAAAGTGTTCTTCTACAAATTTTCCTAGGTACTTTTTATTTTTAAATTTCTTGATCAATAAAAAGCAGCATTATAGGGGTTTCCTAAGCAAATAGAACAAGTATTGAGTTAAGCTGGAAATAAAGTGTTTTAAGACATTGCTTTGCTTCTAGTAGGAAACATTGTTTCAAAAGTGTTTAAGACATTGCTTTCCTTTTGCACATACTGTAATGGCGATGTTGGAAAATGGTTTCCAAAATGATTTATCCAGTCATGAATGCTCACTCACGCACAGAGTTACCGTAATTATGGTTTGATCACTAATCATAATTTTGTCATTTTCTTGAGGATTACTTTTAAAGTCTTGATATTTAACCAAAAAAAAGCGATGAAAAAATTCTGATGCCAAGCTATGAAGCAGTGGATGATTATAACTACTTTTAGGTGATGAAGTACTCAAAATAAGTGACCAGGTGTTAGATATTGTTGTTTTCGAACCGATGCACAAGCATTATTTTGGGAGGAAAGCCTCAAGCTTTGCCTTAAAGATATTGCAAGGCTGAAGAATTGGAGAGTTCAAAAATAAAACAGCTCAGAAGTAAAATTATGTTAGGTCAGCTTCCGAGTTTTGCAACAGTAGTATTCACCTAAGAAGCTCGATTAACATTGCCATCCAATTTAAGTTAGAATCCGTATAGGATATTCACTTGTTTTCTAATGAATATTAGTTTATCAACTAGTTTATAACTTCTAAGTGTCTTATACTGCAAAACAACTTGTATGTTGTTTAGAAGAAAATTGTTTGTAACCATTATACAAAAAATTTAGCCAATGAGATAAGATTACTCATAACTACATTGACAATTTTCAAAATTCATGGTCTACTTTTTGTAGTATAATTTGTTTATAATGCATCCTTCTAGCTGTGTTCCTCTTTTTTTTATCTAATAACTTATAGCAGACTTTGAGAGCTTTATAATGATCATATCAAACACTCCATAAGCCCGTGGTTACCATGTCTGTTGCCATGTATTTTGTTGTGATTTTATTACTCTTAATCCTTTTTGTATCCTTCTTGAAATTCATTTCCTAGTTTATATCATTGTTTTAACCATAGATTTGATACTTGTAATGAACCTGATATGTATCTACTATCTACTGTGACTGCTTTGTGGAAATGTGACTTTGTTTGGCTTTTGGCTTATTTGCTCCTTGAGAAGATGGGTGATTCTCTATGATAGAACTGAGCACATTAGCTCTTTTCTTGATACAGAGTTGGTGAATTCTTCGTCTTACTCCTTGATGGATTGCCTCTTTTTCTTGAGTCTTTCCCAGTTGGAGAATTTCTTACTTCTTGATGGATGTGCTTAATTGCACTGAAGTATCTGGTAATCACCACCAAAAGAGGATCTATGCAATTGGCTCTAAAGTCTGTGATACAGGCTCTATAGTTAAGTTGTTCTGGTTTGAAGGTTGTCTATGGTGGTCTTTAACCGTATTTAGATGAAACACTCTCGAGTTACTTAATCAGGCAGATATAAATCTGTCGTTCCCTAGTTTCCAGTGTAACATGGATGTTTCACTTTATTCTTTGAGCATTTGTATTGGGCTGCAAGCGTATATTCTGCAGATAATGCTAGAATCTCAAGACTGCTGGCAATTAGCTGTTATTTCTTGTGTGTTCTCTTGCTCGGACTCCTGTTTTATTTCATATTTTGATTGTACTTGATATAGATTTCTCATTAATTATAACCAATTGCAAACTGTTTGGTATGATTATGTTCCTTATTTGCTTTCGTGATTTTTGTTGGATCTTTATATGTTATTTCAAGCATTTCTTTGTGGTACTTTTCTTTCATTGTGTTTGCAGGGAAGGATGTGAAACCTACTGAATCCACCATTATTGGGAGACCAGTTTTACTTGCTCTAGAAGATGTTGATGGGAGTCCATCTTTCTTGGAGAAGGCACTTAGGTTTATTGAGGATTATGGTATTTTTCTCCCTGGTTTCATTCTTTTTGTACTGATCCCAGTTTGCCATGCTTTGTATCTTATTGTATATTTCTTTGGGAAGTCATATCATCTTACTTATGCAGACTCTTGCATACTTTTTGGAAATCTGGATCTTTCATATATTGAGCTCATTAGATTATAAAGGGTAGGTAAACTACTGGCCAAGCGGCCATCAAAGTTACAGGAGGTTGCCCCTTCCGTAATAGTTGACATAGCAAGGGATTTGGCATAACTCTTTGATGGATGAAATCAGATTGACAGCTTGGCACAAGACTTGGTAGCTTACTATATGGAGATTAGAGATTTGTCTATTCTATGTCGGGATCAATAGGCAAAACCATTTTGATGGAAAAATGCTTAGATGAGCATGCTGATAATTAAATCTGGAAACTGTGCTGAATTTCTCTTGTGTCGCCTTTGCCGTTGATCTACATTTTTTCTTACTGATTTAGAACAAGATATTGTGCCACATGACGTTGTACGCCTTACTGTCAAGCTAGAAATTTATGACAATATAAACCATAGAGGGTTATTTCTGATTTATATTTGTTTAAAACTCATGTTGATAGAAGAATAAGTGTATGAGGACATGCAAAGTACTTTAAAAATGTCATGAACCTTTTATTGCTGAACTTTGTTGCTGCAACTTTGATAATATACGTCATTCTGCCAAACAGATTGGTGAAAGTCAATGATATTGGTAACTTGACAAAGCATTTTTAATATGGAAATTTAACAATTTTTTTTCCTGTTTTTAAAAGTCTTGTTTTAAAAAAATATTCTCAAATAAGTTAAAAAGTATGAAGCTAATAAACATAAGAAAGATTAAAGTGCTGGTCTCTCTTTTGGTAATTGGGTTGTTTAACTTGAGATGATGATACTGTACTCTGGTTTTAGTAAAGGAACTTTATTTTGATGCAACTGTATCTTTTGTCTACCAAAAGGAATCAAAGTGGAAGGTATATTGCGACAATCTGCTGATGTCGAAGAAGTACTACGTAGGTTCCGAGAATATGAGCAGGGTCTGTTCTTCCTCCGCAGAATTTCTTATATTTGGTTCTTATTTGTGGATTCTCTTCCTAAGTCATTATTTCCATCTAACTTTCAGTTATTTTCAGGAAAAAATGAATTCTCACCAGACGAGGATGCACATGTTATTGGTGATTGTATCAAGGTACTGTGTCAGATGCGGTAAAACAAGTTAGTTACTCTTGATTGTCCCATCACTAACTTCAACAAAATAAATATTTCCAGTATGTGCTTCGAGAGTTACCATCTTCTCCGGTACCAGCCTCATGTTGTACTGCATTAGTGGAAGCCTACAGTAAGTCTTGGGCATTACAACATGTCTCTTGACATGTCAATACCGGAGCTATTTATGTCTTCAAAGTTGTTTGTTATGTTTGCAAATTATTATCTCTTACCAATTTTGTCTTTCATATAAATATTCAGATGCATTCTACTCATGGATCTAGTGATCACATCTATTCCGTTATTGTAAACTTGTCTATCTCTTGGTAGTTTTTTAGCAAAATAAGCTGCTATCTCATAACCATTATTTCTTATGTGTGTGCGTGCTTGTGCAACCTAAGTTCAATACCCACCGGGTACGATTTTAAAATAGATTTTTTAAAAAATTAATACCGATGCATGAGTCCAGGTTTCAGCTCATAAAAAGGCGCATCAACTTGCAAGGGCATGTTACAATACAAAATTGTAGCTCTCAACCCTTACCACAACTTCGGAGTTTTGGTGCGGTGGTAGGGTCCTTTGACAATATGCATATGCATAGTTGTGTGCGCGTGCGTGCATATATATATGTAAATGTTTGTGTGTGCGTGTGTAGGGGGGCGAGGTATGCGAGCTACAGCTGTAGGAAATTTCCTACACCAGGCCTTCAAAAGCTATCGTAGAAACTCAAAACTGAATGTAATTCCAAGTGCTAGGCTGCCTGCGTGTTGGTCCCAACGCCTAGAGCCTAGGCGGAGTTAAAATAATTGATAATAAATGCCAATATTCTCGAAAGCACTAGGTATCGCTAGGTGCTAAACTGGCACCTTTCTTTCTTTGTTTAAGTGGTGATGGACAAGGTTTTATTTGAAAATCAGAGGAGATATTCATAGTTAGTGGAGGAGGCCGGAAGAGGTTGGAGGATAAGCGGCCCACGCTCCCCTAGGCGCTTCAAAGACCTAGGCGGGCGGCCTAGGTATTGCCTTGTCCTGGTCGGCTGTCCTAGTTACTGTCTAGGCCTAGGCTGGCGCATAGGCGGACTGAGCGCTAGCTTTTTAAAACAATGTAACATGCCGCCTAAGCTAACACTTTATCCCTCGCTTATATATTTTGAATATTTTTTCGCATTGATATCGTCTTATTTTGTTGATGTTTATTGTTATCATTACGATTTCAATATTAGTATTTTTGTCATACAAATTCTTATTTCTGAATTTCCCACTCATTTATTATATTTTATTGCCTTATAGGTTTTTGTTTTAGAAAAAGTCTTGGCATTTTGTCGATAAAACTCAGTAAATCCTAAGCCCTGTCCTGTCGAGTTGCTCCTAATTTCATTTTCCACAGTATTTATAACATGCATATCTTATGTATAAATGTATATTTTGCTCATAGAAGCACCAGAAAGATAGCTTATTTTTCTCCCTTAACAAACTTTACCTGGAGATATGTTGAAGATTTAATCTGGTCATGTCTCAGTGGTCAACATCTGGCATATTAATTCAGGCCAAGAGATACAGAAATAGAATAATTAAAATTTTCCATTATTAGGAATAGCTTTAGTTATATTAGTACATTTTATCTTCTGAATATGCCTCAGGTATTGTTCGACCACATCATGCTTAGTATGTGACTACTCATATCACACTAGACACCACTATCATGTAGGAATCATGTCATAGCTATCAACAGAGAACAGAAGCTTTGGTGCTGACACTAATTTAACAATGTGAATGAAATGCGTTGATGTGTTATGTAGGTATTGATAAAGTTTAAACAAAACTTTGACCTTATAGTAAATCCAAGATTGATTATGATTGAGTTGTGATCTGTTTCATATCACATGAAAGAATAAAAAACAGCTTCATATGGAAATTAGTACAAGTTGTCTTTATGAAATATATATATATTTCGACACCATGGTCTGTGCTGTTTATGGGTTATAACTTTTATACTTTTGTTGAAAGATTTAACTATGAGTTTCTTGTGCATAGATTTAGATGGATATCAGCATCTAGGCATACTGTTAGATTTTTATTGTTATGAAAGTTTTATTGTTTAATGTTAGAGAGTACATGTAAATTCTGGTCTTAATTGGCTATAGAGTTCATATGAGCTAATGTTAGGGAGTCATTTTATCTCTATTTTATATCTGCTATATTCTTGTCACTAAATTTGGGTTATTTCCATCATTGTTATTGACTTAGAAACTGACCGTGGAAACAAAATAGACGCAATTCGTGATGCAATATCTGAAACATTTCCTGAGCCTAATCTCCGTTTACTTCAGAGGTATCTTATGTAAAGTTCAATAATATCTAAATAATATAGCATGCCTTTGTCTACTTTCGATTAAAGTTGACTTTAACACAGTTTTATATGATTGATTCAATCTTATCTACTGATCTCACATTTTCTTTAGTTTTTAAGTGGACTAATTTGACCCTTGTTTTCATATTTCTTTGACCTCTTTAACTCGCAAAATATTTGCCCTCCTCTTGCATATTCTACAAAAAATTCCTGCATTACATCCTTTCTTGATTCCTAGAAAATAGGTCAATCTGTCTGTTTGCTGTCTGAAATATGAGATAATGTGATCCTGCACAGTGCTACGTGATTCTATTAAAGAACAGTAACGTAGATTATTGCAAGATATTCAAAACCCAGTCGTGCACCATGCTTAACCTTACCCTACTTAAGCCCCCAATCTAGAGAATAATGTTCATATGTCATATACGACAGATGCAAAAAGTTGCTTTTTAAAGAGTTTATAACCTAGATATATACGTTATAAAATAAGAAAACTAATAAAGAAATTATTCTACTAGTATTGTTGTGTAGATTTGTTCTTTACCTAAAATGTTGAAACAGATGGTGAGATAAGAAGGTGATTTGAGTAAATATTGGCAATTAATCTACACATAAACTGGGTCTTGGCCTCATGGGAAGACCACCTGTATAAACGTGATTAGCTTGGAAAGGCACTATATATCGCGGTAAACAAACATGACTCAAATTTCCAACGATTAAGTTTGAATAGAAGCCCTGTTGAAATCCTATTATCTGGCATTCATACATATAACCACTTTACCCAGAGATATTAACTCTAGGAGGTTGTGCTGTAAATGCAACATTCTAGGTTAAGAAAACGTAATGCTTAACAAAATGATATTTTGAGGTTAGTGTTCATGCAAATCCTTCTGTGCTCTACCACACTCTTGCAATATCATTTTCTTATTCAGCTAACTTCCTGCTTCATAAACTTGAAACGTGTCACTCTAATTATTTAGACTGTGTTCTGAAGTTTCTCTCCACCTTTCTACTTTAGAAAATTTCATTCTTCTAGTTCATCATCTAATGGTATATCAACAGTAACCAAAATGCTCCAGAAAACTTCATCTCAATATGCGTAGTGGGTTCATCGATAATTAATATAAAAGGATAAGGACTTAATGGTAAACTTTTGTGTAAGCCTAATGCAAGGAGATAATAAGTTAACATTGACTCTTGATTAAACCCAAGGTGACAAGAATTGGTGACTCCCCTACAATTGTTTTTCCCTAGCTATGCTCCGTACATATTTTGTATAATATCAGTTTACTTACTATATACTCGTTTACATACTAAATGCACCAAACATCCTCCCTCAAGACCCTATCATAAGGTTTCCCCTACATTAATTGAAACTCATTTCGATCTTTTTTCTTCCTCATTTCTTCGTCAATCATTTTAGCATATAAATAACCTTCATAGTCAACCTCTCTGCAAAAAACTGATTGGTTTTGATACATTATTTCTCTGTCTTCGTTCAATTCTCTCCGAAAAATTTCATTCTCTTGTAAGGTTGATTGTGCAGTAGCTTGAACAACTTTTTAAGTATTCTTTATTCTCATATATAGGTATCAAGTTGATAATCATTCTTTCATTTGTCATTACGAAGTATCTCAATTGATCAAATAACTTAGTTAACCATACTAAACCAAAGCCTCTCGATATTTTTTCATGGACCGATAAGAGTATCATCAGACCACGACTCCTAATTTTCATTTCCTTAGAGCATCCTTAAATTCATTATCTTTTTTGTTTTTGTGATAGCTATAGTTCCTACCGCAGACTGAACTGTTTGATTCCATCTTATGTTCTCGTGTTATTGTCATTGAACAATTTATGTTTCTTCTACCTTGCTTTGATCTTGTATTTCTTATAAAAATTCTCTTCTTTACCTTATTTACTCTAATTTCTTTTTGAATTTCTTTGTTTCACCACCAACTTTCTTCAGTTAATCCGTTATCATTAGATTCTCCATGGATTTCTTTAGCTACTTTCCTGATACTACTTGACATTTTGTTCAGCATTATGCTAATATCTTTATCTGTGTGCCAGTTATAACCACAATTACATTCTAGTTAAAAAGAAACTAGATGGGAAAGCTTGGTACTATGTGTGAACGGTGGTTTTCTTGTTTTGTCAAATATACCCTCTGCACTGCGTGCGCACTACAGGCATTTAACTGTTGGTATGTTAACACTAATCAATAAACATTTTGATGGAGCCCCACTCACCCACCCACACATACTTTTCTGTTTAACCAGTAGGCAAATCTGCCTGTCTGAAGTTGCTTCTAACAATTTTTATCTGAATAAGAGCCATTTAAAGTTAAGCTTATGTGAACCAAGAACTGGTGGAATTTACGTAGGACAAGCTTTATGTAGGAACAGTAATTGCAGTTTGGTCTTTTGACTGTTCAAGTCATAAATAAAACAGCTGTTAGATTGATCATGTATTTATTTTTAAATTTCAACTGGACTTACTTCTTTTCCAGGATTCTTAAGATGATGAAGATTGTGGC
>NC_033796.1:35588523-35614195 GCF_001876935.1 Asparagus officinalis | reverse complement strand
TCTGTCTGCTCTGGCAGCCTGCATGGCCCCATTACTTTTGCGTCCTCTTCTTGCTGGCGAGTGTGAGTTTGAAGATAATTTTAACATGGGTGGGGATGGTTCTCTTCAGCTATTAAAAGCTGCGGCAGCTGCAAACCATGCTCAAGCTATTGTAATAATTATGTTAGAGGAGTTTGAAATTATATTTGATGTAAGCTGCTTTTGTCTTTGACGTGAATGATATCTTTTGTAACCTCCTTGTTCATTTAACCTTTGTAAACTAACATGGAGCTGTTCAGGAGGAATTCTCACAGGATGGCTCCTACTCATCTGACAGTTATACTGGATCAGAAGAAGAATATGATATTGTTGATGATGAATCAACCGATAATGACATTTTGGAAGATGAAGAATATCATGGTGCACATGATGGTCTTGATGCTGATACTGAGGATGATCTTGAACATTCATCTAGTGGGACGCTCAGTGGAAGCAGCAGCTATCTTGGGAGTGATTTATCCGAAAATGAGGTCATTCCCTTCTATTAGCAAATCTGCTAGACATAGGATGCATGAAATTTTAGAAATTGTATTGTAATTTTCTTCTTCTACTTTTTTTCATCCAATAATGAATTAATGATACAGATACTCGCATGTGGCTATCCTTGTCTGTAGAATAACTTTATGAAAGAACCTTCTAAAATTTTGCTAGAGAGGAATGTTCATCTTACTCTTCATGTCTGATGTTCATCAACGAATAATCAGCTGGGTTGTTTTCTGTCATTTGATAAATTTGTTGGTATGACTTGTATCATATTTTTAAAATTTTCATTAGGTGACCATACTTTGCAGCTAAGTGGCAGCTTTAATATGTCAATGTTGTCATAGGTGTCACCTAGTGTTCTTAGTATCAGGTACCGAAATAGTATCTGAACTTGAAAATAAACATAAGTTCAGCTAATATCTGAACATGAAAATAAACATAAGTTCCGCAGCGCATAACTATCTCTATCATGTGGATAATGTATAATGTTGAGCATAAGGTCATGCCTTAACTTATGTACTTTGAGGAAAATCAGAATTTTCTTGGATCCTGTTTTATGCTATCCTAGGTATGTTTTTTAAGTTAGTCTGCAAACCTATCTGTCCTGTTATACTTTTTTTTCATGGTTTGTTCAGATTTTATTTCCAGAGAAATTTGAAACCTTTTCCAAACAACAATTTCTGCTTAAAAATATTTGTAATTGTTGCTGATCAAATGTTATTTCTTTACTATTGTTATTGCACTTGCGATAAATAACTCCACAACTAACCATTTACTGTTATGTATCATGGTGGTAGTTGTTTGTTTTGTTTTTTTAGTTGGAGGAAATCCAGACAAGACGCTGGTTCTCCTTATTTATTCACTAAGGAAACATTAGATGCTTGTTTTTCTTAGCTTATCATTGTATCTACACTTTATATATTAAATCTAAAGGAGATTATGAGATACTTGTTAATTGTCCCTTTGGATTGATTGTTTTAGGATTCTATCTGTATCTCCGATTGGATCAGCTGATATTGCCTTTATACATATTATTAACTTATTTCTTGCATGCAGGAAGATCGCAGTCCAGATTCCTCGTCTCCTGGAGATGAGGAGGATGTTGAAACCACTGAGAGACCATCAAATTTATCAGATGCTACTACTTCAGTACAAGATATTGGTCAAAAACAATCAACTGGTATTCCCCCAACACAGGATACTGGTGCGCCAAAAAATGGTGTGTTGCAGAATGAAAATAGTAATTCTGTAGTTTTACCAAATAACCAGGACAAAAATTCTGTTAAAGATGTTCATACTTCTAGTAACACGCGCAAGTCTGTTAGTCATACTTCCTCTGGGAATCCTGCAAGTTTGAGGAAAAGATCAACTGTGCCGACAACTAGTATGAGAAGACCAACAAGATGGGGACATACCTCTGTGAGTATAAATAATATTGCATGATTTTTTTTCATGATTAGCTACACCTCTCTGCTTACGTATTTATAATACCAGGGCAGGAAGAACCTCTCGATGGAATCAATCGATTTCTCAACTGATGATGAGTAAGTAAAACATTCAATTATATTTGATTAATCTATGCTCTCTTTCTTTTATTGTTGCTTGTTGACCTGGAACTTCACTTGTTCTCTTTAGCTAGATATTTATGAAGTTCATAGTATAGAAGTTTTGTTACCATTGCTATAGTGATATGATACACAATGCATACTCACTAGTTGCTGACAATTTTTTCTATATTTCAAAATTAAATAATCATTTGCAGAAGCCTCAGAAAAAACACACTACTTTGACAAAGAGGGAATCAAAGATTTAGTGTTGCCTCCTTTATGTTTTCGCTCAGTCAATTTTGCCTCGTTCTTGTTTCAAAGTTCAGAAACAGAGGGGGATAGGAAAGGAAAGCTGGAACTAGAAAGGTGAGAGGTCTTGAGTCGGGGAGTGATGGATTAGTTAGGATCTAGGGTTTCTTTATCGGGGTCATGCTTTTGTTGGCTATAAATCTGGTTGAACCCAAAAAAAAAGGGATATACACCCGCATGTTCGGCATGCAGGTGCATAATCTGCATTGACCTGAATACACGGGTTGTACACATAACTAGAGCGCATAATGCGAATGTTGTACAGTCTGAACCTGCATCCGTTTATTTGGTCTTGTAACTAAGCACATAAAATCTTTGACTAGTAATCATAGATACTCTGAAGGTTTTTATCACCCCTATTTTTATTTGTAATATTGAGACCAGTCCGCCGTAAAATTATCTGAGTACAATGCTAATATTTCACAATCAATGTACTAAATGGAGATGGATAAAGTTAATAAAACTGTGTTTTGCTTCCATGCTTTTGTAGTGCACTATAACATTCTAAAACAAGATATGTTTATGGTACTTTTCCAAAAGCATATGCTTTTGGTTTTGCTCCCATATATTGTCAATGATTTAATGGAAAACTGATGCAGACATTACAGGCATAAGAAGATCTACGTAGGTTGAAATAATGCTCTTGAATTGTATCAGTGGGTCGTAAGTTGTCAGAGACCAGGACATAGTATACATAAAGATTGAGATATTCAATTTTCATAGCTTGAACAGTAATGGTAGAATGATTTTATTGGAATATATGATGAAACAGTAATGGTCGTATGATTTGCCTGAATATGAGAATATTCAGTTGTTATGTTGCTTTTGTGGATATTTAGTTTGTTGGAAATAAATTAAGTTTTTGCATCAGGCTAACAACAAACCACAATGTCAATAGGCTACTAATGGAAAATCTTAGGGGGTAAATTGCACTAAGCCCCCTATAAGTTTGGGAATTTCAGAAAACACTTAAAACTTTCTGATTTTTTTTCACTTAACCCGGAATGAGTAATTTGTGATGTTTATGTGATATTTTCTATTTGAGGACTTAAAATATTGGCTTCCATCGTTATGGGGTTAAGGGATAAAATCAAAGTGTTTTGGGGGTTTCTTGAAATTTTTTAACTTATGGGGGTTTAGTGAAACTAACCCAATCTAAGGAGAAATTTCATAATTTCATCTCTTTTGTTGTTGGTTTTCACCTTGCAAATTGGCACATGAACTACCGATCAACTTGCGCGACTAAATGAATAAGCAAATCATATAGCTCATTTTTGGTGATTATTAAGTCGTGAAATGTTTGTGATATCACATAGAAAGCAAATAGGTTCCTAAATTGAGAACCACGAAAAGTTTATGTTGTAGCAGTAAAGATTCTGCATCACTTCGATTTCTTTGGCATTTCAAGATTTTCCTAATCCAGATATTGCCATTATTAGATGTTTTCTTAACAATACAGCAGTTTCAACTTACATTTGGTTGCATGGTGGCCCTACTTCGTTGTAAATATTTACAATCTAGAAGCAAATTGCTAGTGATGAGATCCAAGGAAATACCAAAACTTAGAGGAGAAACAACAAACTTGTGACTGTATAGCCAATTTTAACGTATTAACTTTTATGGTAGAGTTAATCATGCAGAACATGCAACTTCCTTTTACATGTGTTAGAATATAAAACAATAACCCTAAACCCTCACCACAACTTCGGATATTTGGTGTAATGATCAGGGACTTTAACATGATATCATTGCAACTCAAGTTTGAATCTGACTGACCACAAATTTAATGTGAATTTTTAAAAGAATTTGATACTGCTGTATGAGACTGTATTTCAGACCATGAAAACTGTGCTTAACGTGCGGAGGCATATTAGAATATTAAAAATAGCCCTTAACCGTCACCACAACTTTGGAGTTTTGGTGTAATGGCTAGGGACTTTAACAAAATGCACGTCTCTGTTACTGTAATATATAATTTTGAACTATGCAGATATTTCAAAGGGTTGAATTTGGTTATGCGGATATTTAAAGGGTTGAATAGCCCTAGCTTTTCTTGCTTCCAGTTAATTAGATGCCCTATGTAATTATCTATTAGTGATGATACTACAATCATCTTTTTGACAGTTTATGGGATAAATCTGTGTGAACAATGGAATAATAGCATCACATTTCATTTTTGTTACTAATTTTCTCCTTGCAAGCAGGAGCGCTATCCAGAGACTTGAAACCACTAAGAGTGATCTGGAAACCAAAATCGCGAAGGAGGTGCATTTTCACTTTGTATATCTATCTTGTTGATAAAAATAGTTTGGGAAGTGTTTTAAATGAATTGTAGCTTAATTGCTCTTTGATTGTTCAGGTAAAAGGTAATGCGGTTCTGTATGAAAGTTTAGAAAAAAGAAAGGAAGCTTTGCATGAACGTCGATCAGCCCTCGAGAAAGATGTAAGTGTTAGTTTCTGAACAAGTTGGCTTTCTCTTCTGCTGTGTAAATTATCATTTCAACTACCTACTTTATTTTCTGTTTCCAGAGTAGTGTTTCACATGCAATATTGGGGAGTATCTCTGACCTTCATGATCAGAACATATTTAGTTCTAGAGTTAATTATAAATATGATTTCAGGATTACTCTGACACCAATTTTTAAATCTAGAGATACAGAAAACCGGTGAATGTATAACTGAGAAGAGTTTATTTGCTATTCTTCTAGCTCTGCATTCCATTCATTTATACAATTGGGAGCATCTGGACAACTATTTTGGGAACTGAGAAGAATAAGCAGTTTGCGTGATGAGAGATTTTTTTCGATGATAATCTCCACTATATTTTTGAATTCTAAAGTATTTCCACCTGCTCCAGCTTATTAAAGAATAGCCACTCTCAAATGCTTGGCTGCCATTTATTATGGGAACAATAAGGGTGACACAGAACTAGATGTGTGCTGCTCTCTGAAAGTGACTTGCAGCCATTAACTTCACTAGAAACATAAATATTGTGGTAATAAATATGTGCCATTTGTAACTTGTATGAGCTGCGAATAAGATTTTTGGACTATGGCCTCTCTTATGCTTCTCTTACTCCAGATTGACTAAAGAAGAGAAAATCTAAAAGATGATAGATTGCCTGTTCACTATGGCAATGATTAGGGTGAGACAGAATTAAGATAAAAATGTTTTGACTCAACCATGAATAACAATATTGTATCATTAAAAATCAATTTATATCCATGCAATGTTATTTACATTGTGAACGATCCACAAACACAATAATATGTACATACAAGCATAGCTAAGTCATTAATTCAACATAAAAATCAGATATTTTCTCGTTCAAGCTTTTTCTAACAGTCGAATTGCGAGTTTTGTGCATTACTGTGGATTGGATTTGATTGCAAAATAGGTGGAAACATTGCAAGAGCAGTTGGAAAAAGAGAGGGATTTGAGGGCATCATTAGAGTCTGGACTGATGAACATGCGACCTGGGCATGTATCAATTACATCTACTATGGACGGCAAGGTTAGATTGGTAAATGATTAATTACTCTGGTTTTTTATTATGGTTCAATATTTACACGAGTTTTACTCGATGACTGTTATAAAGACAAGGGCAGATCTGGAGGAAATCAATCTAACAGAAGCAGATATCATTAATTTGAAGCAGAAGGTCACAGACCTCCGAGGGCAGCTTAGCCGTCCTCCACAGTCCAGCTCTGCACCTCTGTGCGCATCATGCAACCGGAAACTTGATAGAACAGAGTAAGATTATTTTCAGTGTGCACACCTTTTATTTGCAGTGGTTGTCAGTATAAATTTTTATTTCTGACAGATTTTCTAGTAGAAGTGGTATTCTTTTGCAGTGTATGTATAGCAGTACGTGTAGCGACTTCATTTTGATAAATAAAGTTTTATTACCTTTTGTTGTTTTTTGTTGAATTTATCTAATCCTAGGAATATTACTTCCCGTTTAATTTTCATTTTTTTTTAATTTTTAATTTATTAACGGGCTTTCACTTTGCAATTCTTGCTTATTTGCAAACCATTCAAGAGTCTACTAGATTGGATGACATGTGCTCTCTTTGTTTCATTATAAGCATCTGGGCTCATATGTTCTATTGTATAGCTGACTTATCATATGTTACTAGATTGGATGACATGTGCTCCAGAGAGCCTTCACGAAGTTGACCGCACTATACCCCAGATGTATACCCCTATAGTTTTTTCATCATCACATAATCCTAGAGGTCTCATATCTTCATGTCATCCCATCACCATATTTAGGAATAAGACTTCCACATTTATCCAACCTAAGTTTGCCCTCATCTATTAGATTGAGCTGCTGACTCTATCCAGTTTGTTTGTGCTTCTCATCATTCAAGGTAGTAATATGAACATATTTATAATTTAAAAAAATGTAATCAGTAGGAACATGACAGTAACAAAATGCAACTTTAACTCCATTACATGAAGGCATGAGTGGAATGACCCAAATTCATTGACCTAGAAAAAACCAATAAAATGCCATTTTTCGTTGCTAAAACTTAAGCTGACGGGTAAAGTTCAGATCGGGGAATATTGTTAAAAGCATGAACCAGGATGGTCGAGTGGGGATGTGCTTATTTTATGTGATCATAGGATGCCCAGGAAGTTGAGAGGAAATTTTATGAGATGGCTATATGACACTACAAGCCTTTTGATGGGATTGTTTGGTATATGTGATTTGGGATGTCTAATAAATCTGTGTATCGAAACTGAGAATGACATGGATAAGTGGCAATCCAGAAAAATCAACATATTTTTTGGGACTCTATTTGGTGCATGCGGACAGAGCACAATGCATAAGATACAGCTCAATGTCTCTCCTTGTTCTCCCGACTCATTCTATCTTTTCTTTTTATCTGTATTCTGTTTTTGCATACACTCACAGGTCTAGATTAATTTCTGATTTGATCTATGTATAAAGAATTTCAAATATTAAGTTTTTTCATTATCTGAAAAGTATCAGATCAGAGTCTGAACAGATAAAAAAATTCATCCAAAACTCTTCCTCAAAGGGTGCTAGTTTAACTAAATGATATGATTACTCTTATTATAGCCATGCATTTCATAAAAACATCAACAATTTTATCGTTTGTTTACTTTCTGAAGTTTTACTGTCTGTGACATGCAATGCTGATTTTGTGTTTGTCGGCAAATACAGGAAGGACGTAGAGAAAATTGTTGACAGTGCCCTTCCATGTCAGAATGAAAACTCACCCAAGAGTGATGTATGCTCTTCATGACTTTTGCATTTTCTTTGTAGTTATAATCTTTTCTTGAGTGTGCATATGTACTAGCTTCCACATTTTAATGCCATGGCGGTAATGTAAAGTTAAGGTAAATGTAAAGTTAAGTTAGCGGTGAGAACCAGTGGAAAATTTCTCTTCAAATTAACAGTTGGGAGCGTGCATAGTCTTATTCACCCCAGATGCCTAAAGTGCCCAAGTATGGCACAGAGGCGTCGTTGCTTCCAATTCTTCCCCTACCTATTGGAAGATCTTGAAAGCTGTGATTTTATTTATTATTGAGATTTTGAAGATGTGAGTTTTTTGTTCCTTCAAGTATTAGAATCCAACCAAATTGAATCATACATTTCGATAATCAAGGCATGACAAGTATCTATGACCTCATTTCAAAGTATAGAGAGAGAATAAAGCTCTTGTAAACTCAAGTGGATAGGGGCTCATTTCAAAGTATAGAGAGAGAATAAAAAGCTCTTGTAAACTTTTTTAT
Organism: Asparagus officinalis; assembly: GCF_001876935.1. Classification (NCBI taxonomy): domain Eukaryota; kingdom Viridiplantae; phylum Streptophyta; class Magnoliopsida; order Asparagales; family Asparagaceae; genus Asparagus; species Asparagus officinalis. Next base: position 35,606,051 of record NC_033796.1, on the reverse strand, counting down.
CCATTTATTTTGTTTTGGGATTTGTGCTAGCATGTGATTCATGTCAAGGGATATATCTCGAAGTTAGTCTTTATGTGTAGTACGAATCTCAAAGCAAAATCAAAGGTTAAAAAAGTTGGATAAGAGTTCCTATTAAGTTTATTCTATCTTTACTCCCCCCCCCCTCCTCCTATGTGTATATATGATGTATACGTGTGTTTGTGTAAATGGGGGCTCTGGTGTATTGCTGATGTGACATGCATCCGTACTACTACAGTGTTGGTGATCATTATGTCAAGAGTATATGAAGATCATGACAGCCTGGATGTGTTCCATGTCAGCATACACCAACCTAGAATGGGGAGGGATACACTGGCGCTGTATACTCAACACACAAGAATTAAATCTTGAGATTTGTTTGCAGCAGATTCAGTTTTCAGGAAGCTGACCATTTTACTTAGAGCATGTTTGGCAACTTTGGATTATAATCCACTTGGGTTATAGGCCACAAATGGCTTATAAGCTAAGTGGATTATAATCTAAAGTGTTTGCTAAATTTAATGGATGGTAATCCATTTCTAATGGTAGAGTGTTTGGTAAATTGAGTGGATGGTAATCCATTTCTAATGTTTGGTAAAAGAGTAGCTTATAATCCATCCTTGTTGTCAAAATGAACAAAAAGGGAGTTGCAGATAGAGAAAGAGGACTTTGGAATTTTCTTAAATGCTAAGGGGTGAAGTGGTCTTTTATTTGGTCACACTATGCGGCTTATAAGCCATCAAAAAATAAGTTGGGTTACCCCAGCTCATTTTTTTCTGGCTTATAAGCCTAAATAAACCGTTTGCCAAACATGTCTTAGTGGCTTATGAGCCACAAAAGTGACTTATAAGCCACTTTGACCAGTTGCTAAACATGATCTTATACCATTGCCACATTTTAGTCAACTCTTTCTCACTAATTCACGAGTAGCCAGTCAGGTCTAGGGATACTATTTATTCCAGTTGCTAGTTGCACGGTAAATATCATAATGTCTACAAGTTCTTGTTACAATTTCCAAGTGCTACCATCCAGAAATTCTCCAATTCAGTTTGATTCATGCTAGGAAGTTTCCTTTACAAACATAGCAATGTGTGACTTTTTAGACCAAAAAACGGAAATGCCCAAATTAACGAATAAATATTATCTGACTAATGCCCAACTACAAATATTTACTTATGGTTCCTGATGCATATTCCTTAAATAAATAGTTTGATTGTTATGCATAACTGTCTGCGCATAAAGTAATGGTCTCCTGTTAAGCTGTGTGTAGATATACACTGCCTTCTTAAGTTTGCATTAACTTGCAGGGTGTTTAGATGTTTTGGCACATTAATCAACAAATTCATTTCTGGAGCACTGAATTGCTTTAAACATTTGCGGGTAATGACCCTGCGTATATAATATTCAGGGAGGTTGTCACTTTGTATAATCTCACAACATATGTTATCCAGGTTTTAGGGAATGTGAGATCTTCTCTCTTGGATCTTTTCACCTTATTCTTTCATGTTTTTTTTTCTGTTGCATCCCTTTTGAGGGGTAAGGGTGTAACCATCACCCCTCAAAAGGGATCTTCTCTCTTGGATCTTTTCACCTTATTCTTTCATGTGTTTTTTTTATCTGTTGCATCCCTTTTGAGGGGTAAGGGTGTAACCATCACCCCTCAAAAGGGATCTTCTCTCCTGGATCTAGACTTGTGTGGCCTAGAGGCTTTGCTGTTACGGTGGCTCTGGAATTGAAAAAGGAATTGAAATTTGTTTCCTGGCATACTTTCTAGGTTTATTCCCCTGTGTTACGTGTGGGCCACTGTGGTGAGAAATAATTATATCTTGTCTCTGTAAGAGTACAAAATTATGACCCTCAATCCTTGTCAAAACTTCAACGTCTAGCTGCAGTCGAAGGGTTTTAGTATTGTATCCACACACCCTGGGTTCAATTTCCCAGCCACAGATTTAAAAGAGATTTAGAAAAAACATCGCTATGTAAGTCCAGATTTCAACCTGTAAAAAAGGAAAATCAACTTACAAGAACATGTTAGAATATAAGCCTTCGATTCTCATAACAACTTCAGAGTTTTGGGGTGGTGGAAGGGGCTTTAAGAGTATCTTTGAGGGAAAAAATGGAATGTTGCTCCATACTGTATCACGGACGTATTGAATGTTTTCTTGTTAACAGGCAAGTTCATCAAATGTAGCTTCTGAGAATGCTCGAGCACAAAAACGCAATTTACCATCTTCACCAGATAAAGCCACAAGACAGACAAATGAGATGAGAGCTGTTGGCTATAGTGGTTCTTCTTCCACCGAGGAGTCAGCACATGTCAAATCCACCACCAAGTTCTCTGATGCAGATGGAGTATGCTTGTAACTTCTGCTATTGACTTTCTTGAAAGAATAAAACAATGAGTATAAATCTTTTGTCTATGTTTATACAGATTGTATCGTCTTCAGCGGATAGTGCGGTTGTGAGGACAAAATCACAATCTTCATCATCATCGCCTAAGGCTCAGTCCAGGAAGAAGAAACCATCTAAAAAAAGTAAAGATAAAACGCACTCTCTGGAGTCTGGCAGCATTTCATCAAATGAGGTACCAGTCAGAAATTGCCTTGAGATTTTGCTCCAAATAATTCTGCATTGAGGGGGATATAAGCCTTTTACACTTTTCACCCCCTAATATTCTGTCAACAGTTGTAATTGGGTTAAGTGTTTTTACTTCTCCACCTGCTCTTTTCCTTGTACACAGAACCCCATGGTGGCATCAGATCATGAGAATCATGGATCTGAGGCAAAAGATTCACATCCTTTGACAGAGAAGAAGCTTACTGAGAAGGCTTTGCAAGGTGATGAGGCAATGCCTGTTGTCTTTGATTCTTCTTCTAAGATCTTGACTTTAAAGGGTGAGGTAGGTATCTGCATCAATGAGTTCTAATTGCTGTTACTCACTTGTTAGATCGCTGTTGATTTTCTGATACGTATTTTGATGATATTTGCATTAGCATGATTGATCTTTTATAAGGTAACTATTGGCTTCTGTGCAGAATCCAAAGCTGGGATCAGACATGGACACTGAGAATGGGAAAGCTCATAACCAGAATTCACCGACCTTGGCTGATGCAGGGTTTTCCCAGAAACTTCAAAAACAGACAACAAACAAGAGCAGGACAAAATCCAATGACACGTCATCTACCGATGAGTCAGCTACATTAACCCGTAATTTTGCTTCAAAGAGGTCCTCCTTTAGAGTTCCTGATCTTAAAGATGAGACACCATCAGTTGGGCGCAACGCTACATCTAGAAAGTCTTTTAAGTATGAGGTAATCTGTAAATCAAACTAATCAAACATGACAATGTTTTAGACCTTCAGAACCTTTCTATAGAAGTCACTTGAGGTACCTTATGTCTTTGCTTGGGTTGGGAAAAAGTATCCTATATAGGGTCCTCAGTGTTGCAGGTCTAGTTCAGTGACATGTGTCCCTGCAAAAACTTAAAGTTGGATAATTATTGACCATGTGTCAAGATTCTTTTACTCCCCAGTGTGAGGGTTAATTGCAGATAGACCCTCTGTAATTTGGTTATTGCAGATAGACCCCTGAGTGAAATTTTGACTCTTTAATCCTAAGAGAGAGAAAAAATGTTTTCTAACAAATAGACTTCCTGAGGGTAAAAGTTCTCTTGGGGATCTGTCCACAGTTAGGTGATGATGCAGGGGTTCCATCTGCGACAATAGAACTACTATGAGTCTATACACAATTGGGCAATAGTACAGAGGGTTTATCCACAATTAACCCTATGATTTTGTATAGAGAGGAACTCTCTATAAAAATTTAACTGCTGGATTGGGTCAGTTTGCATGTTGGGTTCATATAGTGTTGATGGAATTATGTTTTTACGTTAGGATTCAGCTACTTCATCATCAGCTTCAGCGCTAACGAGGCTGACAAACCGACTCAATTTTCTGAAGGAACGAAGGGTTCAGCTAGCAAAGGAGCTCCAAGACCTTGACGCAAACAACTCATCTGAACCTGCTCCTCTTCCGACCACTTCTCGCTGAGCTGGATGTTTCCTTTTGAAGGAATTTTGTGGAGATGCTCGCTTTGTGGAAGTCATGTAAAGTGCTAGATTTCTGATGTATTTCTTTGGCTACATTTTTCTGTAGGCTTGATGATGGTCTAGAACAAGGATGCATATCACAATGTTGAGCGAAGACCTCTGTTACTCTTTAGATGGCTGGTTATTTTCAGCGTGGAATTTTGAATTAGAAATGCTGGGAGTTCTCTTGCTGATTTTAGACTGGTTGGCAATAGATTTGATTCCTAAATCACCTCTGGCCATGTCAGAAGTTTTTGTATAAAATTGTTTTAACTACTATTTCAGTTGATAAAAATCATTTTATGCGCGACACTTTTCTCGTTATATGGTTCGAAGAATCAAACTGCTTGTAGATTCAACTGTGAGTGACGTTGTGAAGTCTATCAGTAATAGTTAGATGTTTCAATGGAAATGATGCGACTTTTTTTCCAGCTCAGTAGTAGTTAGATGTTTCAATAGAAATGATGCGACTTTTTTCCCAGCATAATTGGGCATGGTGATACAATTAGCATGTTGTTTCGCACTTGCTAAAAGAATAAATTTGCAGTATTTGCACACAGGAAAATATGGGTGTAGAGACAATTTATTTCCACGATTTGATATTTGATAAAGTTCACTGTTCTCATTTTGTGATAAATTATTTTGTGATAAATGAGTCGTTAGCTCATACTTTAAAAAAAATTTAAGGAGAACGCATATTTGGTTCTTGTGTTTGTTTCTTGTACGTTCATCCACATGAAACAGGAAACTCGTCTAGCTCCATTTGCTAGTTTCTCCTTTCTAAGTAGGATTTCTAGCTTTGGTTGAAATATGTCAATAGAAAACAGACCAGACCGCTTTCTCGACTCAAACGATAAAAGACGAGACTGATCAAGTCTCGGACCGAATTACTGATTACTGCAATGAACTGCATCCTCTTTCCCCCCAAAAAAAACCAATAACTTTGGCTTTTGTACAAGATTTAATCAGTTTGACATTTAAATAGCATGATGGAAATAATTATTCCCTTCAAAAGCTTTTCATGAAACATGTCAACCCAACAAAACAAAAATGGACACACAAATGAAACGTCTTAAGCTTCTCCCCAGAAGAACTGAAAAAACTGAAGCAGATTTGTCCGAGGATCCACAATCTAATCTAAAAAAACCAGAACAAATGGTTCGCCATAAACTACAAAAAGAACAAGCTTGGTAGCAGCATTCCGATGACTTGGATGAGGGATTTGCCAGAAAAATAGTATGGATCAAAACCAGAAACATCAGATGTAGAATTCGCTGAAGGAGCAAGGGATGTACCATTTCCGAACTTGCCATTCTTCCCACCGCTGCAAGGAGAAGACTCCAGTTATCTCAAAGTAATCAACTGACAGAAGCATCAACAATTTGATAAACCCTAGGATATAACTTCGTTTTGTTTGCATATTGTTTTCTTTTGCATTGCTTAATTATAAGTACATAATGGAAATAACTTTGACATGATCAAATTAGTCACGCAAATAAATACTACATGCATGACATATCGAAAAGAGGAACAATTATCAGAAAAAGTGTGTCCCCAGTTGTTGAGCTATACTACATGCATGACATATCGAAAAGAGGAACAATTATCAGAAAAAGTGTGTCCCCAGTTGTTGAGCTATACTCCTATAATGGTATTGCAAACCAAAGTTGCCTTTCTGGTGTTTCCTTTTTATTACATCTTCCATACCAAATAAAAACCATGCAAGTATTTTGAAGCTCATGTTGTCTATTACATACCGATCAAAAAGTTTATGATTTTCTTAGACTTTTAAAGAGGTCTTGCAAAATCAAAGAAAAATGTCCGAGTTTTAAAAAAAAAACCGAAGGAAATATTTCTACGTATATGCAGAAATAGGGAAAAACCAGTGTACATACCTTCCAGGGAATTTACATGGACCATGACCTGCAAAGCGGGAAAAAGGTAGGAGAATAGTTAAATTAACAACAGTCACCACAGAAATATCAAAGAACTTAAATATTTGCAATATTGTTGCCCCCAATGCTGTCCAGAAATACAAGGATTATGGATAGTGAACACATTGAAGGAGAAAAAGGGTGGAGGAAAAGTTAAATTAACAACTGCCACCACGTAGAAATATCAAAGATATTAAATATTTGCAAAATCGTTGCCCCCAGTGCTGCCCAGAAATAAAAGGATTATGGCGAGTTAACACATTGGAGGGTACGATAGAACACTCTCTTTACAACTCATGGTAGTTTAGTAATAAGACCTCAACTTTTACATGGTTGAAGTTTAATGGCTAATTCAACAAAATACAGTTACTGCCTGGAGCACTGATATATTATCTCCAAGATTTAATAAAGGTTTATAGTTAAGTAAAACAAAATCAAGGGTCTATTCGCAAAATTTTGCGATGTTCATGATATCGAACAACCTCTAAATATCGCTGTTAGTAAACAAAACTAAGAGTTAACTACTTCACACCATTTTACTTACTCGGATCAGTAGTAGTGATAGCAGCAACCCCATTAAAGTCACAAGTCCCCGCTCCCATTCCCATCTGATGATAATACGCATTAAAAGCATAAGTAGCATGAGCCTCCACCGTATCAGGATCATAGCAAGGCTGCCCCTGCAACAACTCCGAGCAATCAACCTTCCCAGGGCCACAAGCCCAATCCAACGCTGCCTGCAACATCTTCTCATCCACCCCATCCTTCGCTATACAATACGTGTTGTTCGTCGTATCATTCGCCAACACCATCCCCGACCCCATCAAATGCAGCGTATACACCGGGACCCCATTCGCATCAAACAAACCCCAAAATTTCTCAGATAAAGCTCCGGGCCTCAAATCCTCGTCATAGAGCTCGTAAATATATGTGTTCACTGCAATGCCGGGGTGTTTTGGTGTGCCCGTAGTATTGAGAACATGGCGTATAAGATTGCTATTGTAGGTATTGGCATTGTCCACGGTAGCATCAGGTTCATTTGAGTCACCTTTTCGTGGCCAACCGGACTCGAGTACAGTCACCGGGACATTGGTTATGTTCAAATAAGCCATGGCAAAGTATGCAGCATCGACAACTGCATCAAAGACATTTGTGTAGTGGAGAAGTGTGTTGGCGTCGACAGCCTCCTTGTTAGGTGGAAGAGGGCGGAAAAGGGCGTAATCCAAAGGGATAACACCATTCGATTGCATGTAGTCATAGTATGGGTACACATTGAGCATAAGGTATGAGCCAGTCGACTGGAGGAACTTGAGCATTGGGACTATGACTGGATCTAAGGACCGGTTGAAAAAGGCTTGGGAAGGAGGAAAGGAATCAAGGATGATAGAGGAAGAATGAGGAGTCGATACTTTGACTTGGCGGTCAAGATTTGCTGCGACAAGAGCAGAATGGATAAATTTGAGGGCGCTGACAAGTACAGGAGCAGCATTAGGGAGGGCAGTGAGGACTTCAGAGCCAACGGCGATGGCTGTTATGTTGACAGCTGGCACATGGGCGACTACATTTCGAGAAACCCAGTTGGCAGCTGTGGCGTTAGACTGGCCGATGCCCAGGAGCTGCTCATTAGGGACTGAGACAGTGACTCTTATGCCGCTGTTTGCAAATGCAGTTAGCATAGCAATATCTGCATCATAAAGACGAACGTGCTGAATCTGTTGTTTCTTAAGGAGTGCTACTACTTGGGTTGGTGATGGCATGTCCGATAGTGCAGTTCCGATGTTTACACCAATGAATGCACCTGCAACAGAAGTAATGAGATGTTAACATTGGCATGATGCAGATAAATAATAAACTAATTGCAGTCACTAAAATGTTTGTGTTTTATTTTGATATCACAGTTTTTTTAAAGGAAAACAGAAATGTTAAAACATGAAGGTCCATAAGATTGAACTCATGTGGTCTTGTTATAAAAACTATAAACAGATGAAAAGCTAGAGATCAGTAAGCTATATATGATAAATTCCTCAGTAATATGGGGCATTTTGGGCCCCCCTTAAGCCACATATTAGCTTAGTTAGATATTAATCGACGACAATCAAAGCAACACAGGAATGAACCTAAAGTCCAGTTCATAATTTAATCTAGCTGGAAAAGGAACACACCAGAGCATATTATACATATGTTATCTAGTATTATTCCAAGGGAATGCCTGTGGATTAAACATGTTTTCCATCTGGTCTGGTCCATTTAAAACAAACTAACCTACATTGTCAATTACTTCCTTCCGAATTCACTTGCTGAAACACGTACTCTTGTTTTTCTTTATACTAGGTTTTATGCAAGTGCAATGCACGTGATTAAATACCATGATTAAATATATTTGGTTTATTTCCTTACTTAAAAACTTGTTCCTCGGTTCCACTTTGATGATTTTTACTTACTTATATCTCTAAACTTTAGCATTGTAATTATTTATTTTCTTTAATGTTTATTTAAATAAAACTACACTCAATTTAAATTTTCTTATTGATAATTGAATTGACAAGAAATAAATATAATCCGAAATCAATTTGAATTATCATGTCACTGAGACTGACATGAAACCAAGCTTGACCTGAGAAAGTATGGCATTGCAAAAGTGAAAAATACTTCAAAAAATAGTGTTCTAAAAGGAAAATAAATAATTAAAGCTTATAAGACAAGATGATTGGTTACAATTGGCTAAAATGACACAAAAGATAATTTAGAGTTTGTTCCTAATCCTTAATAGAGTTAAAAAAAATCATAAACTTAAAGATTAATGCTAAATCTAGTACACTTTTATATAATAAAAGCATCAACATAAGCTTATAAAAGTACTAAAAAGTTTATGAAAATTCCTTCTAAAGATTCCTAATTTACTCAAAAAATCTATTCTATAAAATATTCAGAAAATAATGCATTTCATTCCTTTTATTTTATTTTTTATTAAAACGTTATCAATCCTTTTTCACCTTTATCTTTTTCGATAAAATCAGACTACTTTTAGATGCCAAAAAAGGATAGTAAAACCTTAAATTAAAAGTTAAATTTACATATCTTAATGAAAGAATATCAAACAACTACTCTTTTTATTTTTTGCTAAGTTTTAAAATTTTAGTCGCTTTTTCGTGATTTTGAATTTTTAAGGGTATGTGTTTTGCAAACTTTGAAACTTTAGGAGTGTTTTTAAAAAAATTTAAATTTTAAGTTGGGTGCTTGTAATTTCATGTTTCATGTGGTGGTAGTAAGTTTTCGAATGTAAGAATATTTCTTGCAACTCTGAATTTTGAGGGTATTTTTTATAATTATTAAAACTTTAAATTATTTGTTGTAAAATTTAAATTTTTAACGATCTGCTGATAATTTTGAGATTTGATATGTATTGGTTATAAGTTTTAAAATTTTAGGGTTTTCAGTCTTTTTTATTTTTCGAAAGAGTTTTTTATAATTTTATAACTTTAAGGTTATTTTTTACAAATTTTAATTTTTTAATGTCTGATGGTAATTCCTTGAATTCATCTTTGTTGATCGCAAGTTTTGCAATTTTAGAATTTCAGAGTGCTTTTTTACTATTTGAAATTTTGAGCGTGTTTTTTATATTTTTAAAATATTAAGGGTTTCATGTTTGTTGTTTTAAGTTTTGAAATGTCTGGACGTTTTGTGTAATTATAAACTTTTAAGGGTAGTTTTGTGCAATTTTAAAACTTTTTTGAGTTTTTTTGTAATACTTCATATATTGTAGCACATTAATTTTTAAATTATTGACGTGCAAGTTGTTCACATGAGATTAGGATAAGTTATAATTATGATTATAATAGATTAAAATTTAAATGAAATATTAAAAATAGTCAAGGGTAATTTTGACTATGTAAAGATTTTTCCGAACTCATACTTTTAAAGGGAGTATGATATACAAGTAGCAATGATCCAACTGATATATTTTGCTAACAATTTTGGTGAAATATTGTTACTCATCTTTCCATGCCGTCGAGAATAAGGCACAATCGAGAGTATTAACTAAAATGTGAATTCACTACATTATGAAAAACACTGGAGTATCCATTTGAGAATCCAAAATTGCCTTATTATTGCTTTCTTGTATTAGCAAGAATCAGCTTGGCCTCAAAATACTAAATAGTTACTACAAGCTCTCACCTCTCTCTATCTCTCCTCTATAAACAAGTGCCCCTGGGCACCCATTAGGGGGGGGGGAATCAATATGGTAACAATTTTTTAAATAGTTGCCCAAAGGCACTCGTTAGCAGAAGAGAGATAAAAAAATGTGAAAGAGAAGAAAGAAACTATGAAACATTGAGTCCACAAGTCCTCAAATCTCTCTCTCTCTCCATAATCTATTAACAGGTGCTTAGAAAATTCGTTTAATTTTTCTAAGAGTAGTTCCAATTAATAGAGGAGAACAATAGATAGAGATGGAAGAGGGGAGAGAACAATTGTGGGATATGGAAGCCACAAGTCTTCTCCTCTCTCCATCTCTCTCCTCTTTTACACCCTTTGAGAGAAGGGAAATGCTTACTATACTACAAAAAGTGGTACTACTCTTGAACCATGTAATATCTCTGTCCTCTTTTACGCCCATTGAGAAAAGGAAAATGCTTACTCCAAAAGTTGTACTACTCTTGATTTATGTATTACAGAAGAAGTGGGATTCCCACAAGTCTTCTCCTCTCTCTATCTCTCGCCTCTTTTACGCCGGAAAATGGTGATTAGACTACAAGAGTTGTACTACTCTTGTACCAATTGGCATAGCAAAGTGAACTTCATGAAACTCATAATTTCTAATGAAACAAGTTAAGTCTCACATTTTTGTTTCCAATAATACAATAGCAGTACAATTCTTAAAAGTAAAGTTATCATTGCTCTTTGAAATTTTTCTAGCATAAAAATCATCTAGCAGCCGCTTAATGAACGAGAACACTGGATAAGCTTCCCTTCTTAAGCAAGACCCAAGTATAAAAAGGGGGCATTTTGCAAAAATATAGATTGTGCGGGGCCAACACGGTGATATGGTGCACCCCTTTTAAATGTCATTATCAGAAGTCGGGTACCAAAAGGGACCCAATTAAATGAAAACCTAAAGCACAAGAATGTCCAAGGGCATTTCGGTAAAACATTGTCCAGTCCACTCAACTTTGAAACACTGCTATAAAACGCCAACCGACTTACTGACGCACCCATATCAGACAGCACTCAGCGCCTCACCCAACTTCGGTGTTTCGATGTGAGGTATTATTTGACCACAAATCACTGAGTTCAGCGAAACAGTGGGCGCGCTAAAACGAGCCTTAGATATAAAGCTAACCAACGTAACCCCCAACATTACTAAAAGCAGGACGAGGTCCAACAGTACAAAAAGTGGGCCCAGCCTAGCAAGTAGGTGAAAAACTGGGTGCGAGAACAACAAAATACAGGGACTAGGACATTCTACTTAGCTGGAAACCAGAGCATGAGCATCTGAACCTAGAACCTGTTACAGAGGCTTGAGAGAGAGAGAGAGAGAGAGAGAGAGTGTGTGTGTGTGTTCGTCTTTAAACAAACCCATCAAAATAATTCCATCCAGATTTTAAAGAAATCATCACAAAATCACCATTAAAAGAATATAAAAGTACTAAGGTAAGAAAATTGAAAGAAGAGAAAGAAAACGCACCGTCATCAGCTGCAGAGGCCACTGAGACCATGAGCAGCAGCAGAACCAGCAAACTCATTGAAAACCTAGAGACCTCTATCTCTCTCTCCCCAAAGAAATCAAAAGAAAAAACTCGAAAAATGAATAAAATTGTTGCTAGAGGGGAAAAAATAGACAAGAAGAAGCTCTAGTGCGAGCTCGAAGTGAGCTGGAGAAGGGAAAGCGAAAGAACAAAAACTAGAGAAGGAATATCGAAAAGCAAATGCTTTAATTTATAGAAGCGGGGCTTGTCCTTTTCTAAACAAAATAGATCAGATCTGAATCAGCACATTCAACGGCTGAGATTAATCGATAATGGCGGTGGCGGATAAAACAGCTATAAAATCCGGGAAAAGTTCGGGTTCCAGTAGCCGTTTGAGGTTGGAGTGTGAGCGAGCGTGAGCCGGAGTTTCGAGCAGCGGGTCTCGGGAAAGCTTTTCAGGCTGCGCTAAGCCCAAGGGCGTCCTTGGATGACGTGGCGGAAGGCCAGCTGGATTCAACAACGGTCATTTTTCGAAGCGGGGCACTCTTGTCCTGTTCTTTTTAGTTTTTTATCGACTTCATTTATTAGTTTTATCTAGCTTTTCGGTCTTTTTCGAGAAGTGGGGTGCGGATTTAGTGCTTACTACTAGGGTTGAGCATGGTTCGGTCCAAACTGAAAAAACCGATCGAACCGATCAAACCGATCCGAACCGACTCGGAAAAATCGGTTTTATGAGTAGGGTGGTTCGGATCGGTTTGAAAACTTTTCAACCCGAACCGACCCGAACCGATCGAATATAATGTAATACTACCAATTTTGATCTCAAACTCTACCCGATCCGTCCCCAAAGAGTCAAAGACTCAAACCCTAAACTTATTTTCTGAATCATTATGGGTTAAAAACAATATCATTATATCAGTGTTTAATGCTTCATAATCTCCTACTTTGTTGATATTTTTTTTTCTTTAATACAGTTTGTTATTTGATAAGAAGTTTGATGAAGTTAGAACCGAACAAACCGAACCGAACCGCACCGAACCGACTTGCAATAGTTTGGTTCGGTTTTGAATTATAGACGGTTCGGTTCGGTTGTTCAAATTTTGGTAAAAACCGAACCGAACCGACCGTTGCACACCACTATTCGTCACAGTTGCTAGTTCTTTTAACCGAGGATCCAAAATCGGCAAAATGACTAAATTGATATATTTTGTTTATCCATAGTGATAGGTTGGCATATAATTTTTTTACGGTATCACATTGGTATATTTTCTAAACTCCGGCGACAAATAGGCCTTAAGTTTAGTCGGATCCAATTTTTCGGCTATTTTTCTCACGCGACGGCTCACGTGACTCTAACGTGGCCGCAATGTGGACTCCAACGTGGCTGGGGTTAGCGGGAAGGAGTTGAGGGGGTTTTGTAAAAAAAAACAGATCCCTCTCTTCCCCTTGAGCGTGAGAGCGTGATCATCCCCAAATTGCAGACAATCTAAGTGAATATCTTTCATCTATATTGAGGTCGAAGAGGTTATTAGGGTTATTTCATCGTCTTTGGCGCGACGAAAAAGGTGAGTGCAAATTTTCTATTTTTGAAACTAATTTCAGTAATTAGATGGTCATTAAGGACGACTAGGGTTAGTTGATGGGTTGAAATTCATGGTTTAGTGTAAATTAGTATTTTTTATTGTGATATTGCAGGTGAGTGTAAAAATCATGGTTAAAATCAGACATGGAGGAAATTTCCCTCTTAGCTGGGTGGAAGATTATGTTGGTGGTAGACTTGATGTCACTACTACTAATATCACTTTTATGGGTGATAAGGCAAATGTGCATGTGCAACAAGCGACCACTCCTAAAAAGAAGGTGACCAATGAGACTAGTAGGACGACACAAACACCTAGGAAAGTAACACTCAAGAGGAAGGCAAACAATCCTTCAACTTTCAGGAAGAAACTAACACCCAGGAGGTTACAGACCAATCCTTAAACTTCTAGTGAAACTCTGCCACAACAAACAAGTGCTTAAGCCTCTTTAGATGAAATGTTAAGTGCACAACAACAGTCAAGTTCATCTAGTGATAGTGACGACTTTGTGGAGGATGAGAATTACAGAATTGATCCTAGGGAGACAATGAATGATGATGACTTTGATGAAGATGATCTTTTTGATGAGTTTGGCAATAATGGCAAGAGGAAAAAAAAGAAAATTGTGCAAGAGAAAGAAGACTGGTGGCTCTAACTTTGAAGTTCAGTTTAGAAATGTTGATGTTTTGCCCAACGTGCCCAATGTGGAGGGCAATGATAGTGTGCATGAACCAAATAATAAAGCTAGAAAGGCAGTGAATGAGGATGACGGTGCCCACAGTGATGATTCCTTTCAAGCTGTAGTGAAGATGAGGAATTGAATGAGACTAGGCAATGCAATAAGGAGATTTTAAGTCAAGAGATGAGCAACATTGCTTTAACCTCTGGTGCAGTATTAGGAGAGGGTGTTGATACATTCAACTCCATGAGTTTTAACACTGTTAGACCACCTCGAGTGGTTAATGCTAATGTATCAACATCACCTCATTAGAAATTACATTCAAGAGCTGACAACACGGATAACGTTCCAAGGCCATCAACCACTGATCATCCCGAATCATAGCCAAATTATTGGACAACCTATGATGGTGGATATGAATCAGATCCTAGAGCAAGTGGTGATGAAGGTCCCATAATGGCAAGTGATGAGGAGGAAACTCTTGTCCAAAGATTCCCAAAAAAGGTAGCAAAGGTCAAGAATGTCTTTTTTAATGAAGAAGTTGATATGAAAAATGTTAAGTTGACAGTAGGATTAAAGTTCACGTGAAAGGAAATTTAAAAGAAGCTATATTGAATTACTCCATACAAGAACACTATGACATGGTTTATGAAAAAAATGATAAGAGACAGTTGAATACAAGCGTGGGATGTTGTGGAGGGTGAAATTAGGAGCTACTGGGAATGGTTTATAAGAATCATATTTAATGATCTCGACATGGGAGAGGAAGAAGGATGGACTGTCATTTCAGACCAACAAAAGGTATTTCTAATTTCATGATATATTTAATTGAATCTCTATTTGTTATATGTCTAACTAGTGTGCATTTTTTTTGTGTTTAACTAGGGTTTAGTTCCAGCTATACGTGAAGTTTGGCCCCAAGTGGAGCATAGGCAATGTGCAAGACACATTTATTTCAATTGGAAGAACTCTTCAAAAATAATTTTGATATTGTGTGAAGACAACCTCCATGGGGGATTTTGCAAGAGAGGCTGCCAAATTGAAAGATTACTCTGAAAGGGCATATGACAACTTCAAGGTAAGGAATCCTCACACCTTTTGTAAGTCACATTTTAAATGCCATAGCCAATGTGACAGTGTTGACAACAATATGGCTGAAACCTTCAATTCATTCATCCTTCTTGCAAGATACAAACCAATAATTTCTATGCTAGAAAACATTAGACTTACTTTGATGGATAGGATGCAAGTAAAGAGGAAGTTGATGAAGCAATTTGTGGGTGGGATTACCCTTAGAATAAGCAAGAAAATCAAAGAGGCTTATCAAGAACAATTACACTGTCAAACACATTGGCTTGGAATGAATGACTATAGTGGATTTGAGATACATCATAAAGGGATTGGTCATGAGGTCAATTTGGGTGAAAAACCCTGTTCTTGAAGGGTTTGGGACTTGACTGGAATTTCATGTCTTGATGCCATTAGTGCAATATTGTTCATGAGAAAGACTCCATAAGATTTTGTTGCTCATTGGTACAAAAGTGAAGCTTACAACATGCTTATGAGAGCTTGTTAAACCTTGTGTAAGGTTGTAGATTTTGGAACCTTCAATAGGCGGAATCTGTGTTGCCTCCTCACAATATTAGGAGGAATATAGATAGGCCCAAACAAGCTAGAACGAGGGACCCTTCATAAGGTCCAAGAAATCCATTTAAGGCATCAAGGCAAGGAGTGACAATGAGATGTACCCATTGTGAATCAAGTGAATATATACGGAGAATGTGCCTCACTGCACCACCAAGGTAACAAGCTACACAAGTAAGCTTAATTTTATGCAATTGTATTTAATTTAATAAACAACTTATAATTATCTGAGCCATCTTGTAGGAATCACAAGGAACAAGAGTTGATGAAAGACCATATCAAGTGAGGGAAAAGGGGAGACCAAAGGGAAGAATGAACAAAATTAGAGGTGGTGACATGCCTCAAAGCAATGCTCCAACTCCATCATCCATTATCCTTGGAAGAAGAAGCAAAGCTCCAACAACTAGCGCTGAGGCAGGAAGAGATAGAGGAGGGAGAGGGAGAGGGGGTGTTGTAGGATCTGCGGAAGCACACGCTAAACACTAGAGCAGGGGTGAGTAGTGTTGATTTAAAAAATTTTGCAAGATGAGTTATAAATTGCAAGAACAATAACAACAATCTCATAAATTTAACAATCACAAACAAGAGCTTTTATACTGGTTCCACCACCCCGGGTGTACATCCAGTCCCCAAGCAAATCCCGCTTGAGATTTTCACTATGATTTTGAAAACTATTACAAAATCAAACCAAACCTAACCAATTTGTAAGTCCCTGCAAATTACAAACAATCTCTAAACCAAGAGATCTTCTCTCACACCCGAGAGAAATCTTTCTTTGAAGAAAGAACAAAAATTCCTATAAGCCTTGAAGTGTTAGTAAAGTATAGCAGTGACTTAGGAACTTTTTCACTCTCTGAATAATGCCTAAATAAGCTTTTAGAATAATGAGAACAAAGACACTTTTAGAACTTTTCTTTTCTCAACACTTAGAATGAAAATTTGAATCAAGAACACTTGAAAAAGTGAATCTAAGGTGACACATTAGGCTCCCACCTAAGGACGCGGCCTAAAATCACATCATTTCCTAAAATTTTTTACGATCCGCTCCGTTGAACTTGATCTACACGTTCTTAAACCCGAACACACCAATTTTGGGGTGAACCCATCGTGTTTTGACTCTTTATCCACTCGTTACAATTTTAACGGTTTCGAATGAATAGACTTTTTGCACGGCTCAACGAATGGTCAAAACACAACGGGTTCACCCCAAAATTGGTGTGTTTGGGTTTAAGAACGTGTAGATCAAGTTTAACGGAGCGGATCGTAAAAAAAATTTAGGAAATGATGTGATTCTAGGCCGCGTCCTTAGGTGGGAGCCTAGGGTGTCACCTTAGATTCACTTTTCCATATATATAGTGTAGATCAAGTTTAACGGATCGGATCGTAAAAAAAATTTAGGAAATGATGTGATTCTAGGCCGCGTCCTTAGGTGGGAGCCTAGGGTGTCACCTTAGATTCACTTTTCCATATATATATATATATATGAGCAAGATACCTTACTCTTGTGAGTACGTGAGAATTATATGTTAATGTCCATTATGGTGTTTTATTTTCTAGTGTTGTTTCTTTCCATAGTCGGTATTGATATTTAGGTATCTACAGTCTGAGACATATGGTATATACATGAGGGTTTCCTTGTTTGGATTATTTCGCTCGACGTACTATGCCTCGTGTTGTAGATTTCTAAATATTAATACCATTAGATGGAGGGAAATGATGTAGGTAGACTATGCTTAATAGATAGAGCCTCCACTACATCTAGTAGTCCTTCCCCTGGAGGCGGATGAAGATGATCTTGCTTTAGCGTTCTGACGTTTTTGTTATTGTTTTTTTTGTTTTAATTTTCTTTTCAGGCAGTTCAGAGCTTCGGAGAGCCGCAGGTTGACGGTCTTCCAGCATA